>NC_085139.1:293451576-293496310 GCF_024139115.2 Armigeres subalbatus
ACGAACGAATTAGTGGGGTATCAGGACAGTAGATTTGTTAGTTCAGTGTGTCGATGTCGCTTCGTGGCACCATTCGTGCATATTTCGCACACGGGTGGCCAAATCAAATAAATAAACCAACAGCCTCTTTTGAGCAATGTGGACATGATAACGAAAATTTCAGATAAATTGATTCCATTCAAATACAGTTAAACGTCCATAAGTCAAGTGCTAAGACTCGTCATAGTTCTTCTTCTTCTTCTTCTTCTTCTTCTTCTTCTTCTTATTGGCATTACATCCCCACACTGGGAAAGAACCGCCTCGCAGCTAGTGTTCTGCACTTCCACGTTATTAACTGCGAGGTTTCTAACCCTGATTACCATATTTGCATTCGTATATCATGTGGCTAACACGAATATACTTTTATACCCAGGAAAGTCAGAAATTTCAATCCGAAGACCTAGACCTGCAGGAATCGAACCAGCCACCCTCAGCATGGTCGTGCTTTGTGCCGCGCTTCTTACCGCACAGCTAAGGAGGGCCCCTCGTCATAGTTATCGGAAGCAATTTTTCCATATCCTTATTTCTGTGTTTCTATGATGGTCCGTTCAAACACCAAGATTCTGTATTCCACTTCTATATTTCCATGAGTCCGGTCCTTCAATATCAACTCATGGAAGTTTGACTACTCAAATATCTTAGGTTTTGCAACAGCTTTCAAGTTGTTCAAACACAGAAAATATTTCCTTGTCAAGAAAGTTGTTTGAGAAAATCCTTCTGGCATTTTCCAGAAATTATTTCAGGAATCTCCATAAAATCCTTTGGGTTCTGCTTAACCTACTTTTCGTGTGATTTCTCATAATCCTTCTAGAATCTCTGAACAACCTCGACCACGTTTCAATCGACGCAAATTCTTCTCCGACATCGACGAACGTCACCTTATCGCAGTGCGAATATTGAATCCGATCACTACCTCGATGCGAGTATCTGCGCTCAAACTCTCGACGGTGTACACCGCGTCGGAGTCGTCCGCCGCAGCTAAACTTGGCGGCTACAAGACGGTAGACGCCCAAGATTACGCGCACAGCAGAATGCACTCTCAACGAAGATCATCTAGGCACAGCATCTGTTGAAGATGGGTGGAGAAATATTCGATCCGCCATTGGAAGCATCGCAACCGCTGCACTAAGCAAGATGCTCCCGGATCAGTGAAACGCTGTATGACGGCAGATAGGGCAGTTAGTTGAGGAGAAAAATGCAGCATGGGCGAGATTGCTGAACACGCACGAGGGCAGACGAGGCACGATACAAACGGGCGCACAGACAAAACTCGAGTTTTCGGAGGAAAAAGCGCCAGCAGGAAGATCGAGATGAACAACTGTACCGCGCTAAAAAGCGCGAAAGTTCTGTGAGAAAACGTTCACGTAAGGGCCACGTGTCACAGCCCGATATGTGTAAGCGCGGAACCTTCTCACAAACGAGCGTGAGGTGATCCAAAAGGTGGCAGCACTCGAAGAAGGCACCAAAGGCGATCGACAGACGAAGATGCGGTATGGTGATGGACCTGGGAGAACGCACAGGACTTTACCGGCTCCGGATCTCCAGCAAATCCAGGGGCAGATTGGCCGCTGAAGAACAACAAAGCCCCTGGGTTGACCAACTGCCAGGAGAGCTATTTAAACACGGTGGTGAGGCACTGGCTAGGCGCTGCACTGGGTCATTACCAAGATTTGGGAGGAGAGTTTTGCCGCAGGATGGATGGAAGTGTCGTGTGTCCCATCTACAAAATGGGCGATAAGGTACTCTACCAAATTTTATGCTCACTAGCACCAATTGCAAGAGAGTTCGTGGGGCGGTACCAGCGGGTTTTATGGGCACGCTCCACCACGGACCAGGTGTTCGCCATTCGCCAGAGTACTGCAGAAATGCCACAGTACAACGTGCCCACGCATCTCTATTCAAAACTTCAAAGCCGCATGATACAATCAATCGGACCAGCTATGGCAGCTTATCACGAAAACGGATTTCCGGATAAACGGCACGGTTGATCAAAGCAACGATGGATCGACATCGCTTTGGAAAGGGCAATACGAACCGGGATTAACACGAGGTGGCACAATTTTCAATAAGTCCGTCCAGCTATTTGGCCGCACACATTAATAAAGTTTAAAAAAAAAAAATATTTGGCTTCGCCGACGACATGAATATCGGCACGTAACTTTGAGAAGATAGAAGCCTATATCAGACTGAAGAGGAAGCCAACGGATCGGATGATCATCAACACGTCGAAGACGAATACATGATAGGAAGAGGTTCAAGAGAAGACAATGTGAGCCACCCGCGAGTTGGCATCGGTGGTGACAAATCGAGGTGATAGAAGAATTTGTGTATTTGGGCTCACTGGACTGCCGAAAATGATACCAGCAGAGAATTCGAGACGCATGGTGGAAATCGTACATTAAGACTCCGCAAGACTCCGATCGAATAGAGTTCGCCGCCGTACCAACCGACATCCACAAACGCTCATTAGACCGGTAGTCCTCTACGGACGAGACCTGGACGATGCTCGTGGAGGACCAACGCGCACTCAGTTTTCGAAGGAAAGTGCTGCGTACCATCTATGGTGGGGTGCAGGGTGCGGACGGTACATGGAGGAGCGATGAACCACGAGTTGCATCAGCTGTTGGAGAACCATCCATCGTTCACACGCGAAAATCGGACGACTGCGTGGGCCGAGCACGTATCCAGAATGTCGGACAATAACCCGGTGAAAATGGTTCTCGACAACGATCCGACGGGCACAAGAAGGCGAGGTGCGCAACGGGCAAGGTGCGAAGATGACCGGACCCTCCGTAGACTGCGTGGTTGGCGACATGTAGCTGGACCGAGCCGAATGGAGAAGACTCTTATATACCACAGCCCTTAGTCTGAATAAATAAATAATAATAATACCCTTTGAAGAGCGGGCACTCATTTTAAAATTTTCAAAAAAAACTTGGGTCCATTAAAACGAAGCTTCAGTTTTGGTATTTGCTTTGAACATTGCATCAAAATTGGAAGTAGGCATGCTACCTGGATCGTCAGCACGCCGTCATTTTCCATTGAAGAAGGTATGAGCCCATATCATCGTCAGTAAATTTTCAGAAACGAAATTTTCGTGCCTGCGGCGATGCTTGCATAGTAGGCATGTTTGAAAAATTAGAATTCGACAAACCGTTCATAACCCGGTGAAGGTAGGGGCATTTGTTCGTTGATTGTGGTGGGTATGAATTGCTTGTCTGGCAAATGATTGCGGACTTTGTAATATTTTTACGCGAATCTGGGATCCGATTAGAATTTCACGTCATCATTTTGCAGAATTCAAAGCTTTTGCGTGAATGACATTCCAGAAATCAGTTGTGATTGCCGCCAGAATTGGCACATTTAAATTTATTGTAATCTTCTCTCACAGGACAGGCGCTCTTTAAGGTTTTTTCCCAGAATTTACTTCCGCAAACAGGTCCAACGTAAAACGAAGGCACGCGTTCAAGCAAAGATCATAACGTGATCAGTAAGTACAAATAGCGCTGAAGCACTGTTGAAATTAAAATAGCTTTGGTAGTATTAAAACTTCCTTAAGCAAAAACAAAATAGAACCGCAGCATGAAAACACAATACGGTCTGATCTACTGGAAACTACATGTTCTCGATTTAATATTTTGAATTCTGCTATCTGAAATCATTAGAATCATGATTTTTAACAGCAGGCTCCACGGTTGTTTTATCTACCTCACCTAGTTATCTCGTTTGCTAACTTATTATGTTTCTAGGATCTCCATTTTATTAGCAAGATTGCTGGTACGGATTGTCATTTAGAATGTATTCTGTCATTTAGAATGTACATTCATTAGAATTCAACATATTAACCGAGAACATGTAGTTTCCAATCTAATAACCACAGGTTTCCCTTTATGCAAGTGCCATACAAAATGTTTATTTATTTATTAAAACGGATGTGATGAAATTTGCTTCAAAAGCTTAGTCACAAGATGGATCATCGCTTAAATGTATCATGCGTCTCCATATGCTTATATGCTGCAGAACAGTTTTCAGCATATGGAGACGCATGATGAGAATCTTAGATGAAAACAACAGTTTTTTTAATTTAAATTTTTGCTGGATAGCAATGAAAAGTTATGTAATTCATATCTTGATGGTAATCAGATCGTTTTTGTTTTTTGCAAATCTGATTAAATTGTTATTATATCATTCAATTAATTATCTTAAAGATAAATCGTCTAGCTCAAACCTTTGTAGGGGTATGTGGCGGACATCATCATCATCATCATCAAATTGTCTACCTACCTATCAAATTTTTCCAAGAAAATAATCATGGGGTCATTCTGATGTCGTAATAATTTAGTATTCTTTTTGATATGAACATACAATCGCACCATAAAATGATTTGAACGTCGTTGAAGTGATGAACTCTTTCCTACTTTGTAATCAAAATATCTCAGAATTTTCCAATCAAACAATATGTAAATGCCAGTAATCATCTGATTTTAGAAGTCGAAACCTACAAATGCAAAACATCAGCATCCAAAACCATTTTTCTGTTCCAGGATGACCGTTCCGGTAGCCAACCATTCTATGGCCCAACTACTTCAGAAAAAACGATTCCAGAAACAATTTAAATTATTTAGATAACCATAGTACAAGATGTCTTCTGAATGAGGTGTGCTCACTCTACCACACGCTAAAAAAAGGATTATATCGAAATTGCATTAACCCTATTTTTTTTTGATTTACGATAATTTTTTTAATTTCTTTATTAGTTGATTTTTATATTAATTTATAAGTTCATCACGTATTTCACATAAAAGTTATGCTAGGTAATACGAAATGAAAAACGAAATGTTTCAATATATTTTATCGGTAATTTTCTGAAAAAGCTATTTTTATTGATTTCTTCTACCATTGCCTAGCTTTCTGTGAAAGCAAATCAGAGGTACATAAAGCTTCACATCGTTCACACTTTAGAGAGTTACCGTTTCGGTGACCATCCGTTCTATGTTCCCAACTTCTGGAAAAACATGTTTCGAAACAATTCCAGAATTTTGAAATCCATATTGTTAGGGTTCAGATCAGTTAGGGTTAGGAATCAGAAGTAGACCTGTGCGCCGCCGCCCGCCGCCGCCGCCGGTGGTTTTCCCGCGCCGCCGCCGCCGGCGATTTTGGGTCGCGCGCCGCCGATCAATTTTCCACGCCGGTGACTAATCGCAATGAAAAAAATCAATTAACTTAAGTCCAGTCAGGCCAAGCACGAGACACTGTTTACATTTAATAATTGAAGTCGAAATACGTATCTGTGAAGAAATACAGCGTGGTGATTAATTGAAATAGTACTAAACTAGTCTTATGACAGTTCATAAATGTTAAGGTGGATCTCGTCAAAATTCTATTTCAAATCTACCTCAAGCGATGGTGTATCTAAGTCAGATAGGAGTTGGTTGAATAGTTTGAGATTTGAATGAGGCTTTATCTAGTATAATAATACATAAATTGTTAAATTGATCTTTGGAATGCATTAAGCCAAGGCCTCATTTAGTCGCACCCATTAGTTTAAAATTTGAGGTGAATCCAAAATGGATTTGTTTCGGGCCTGGATACATGCCCAAGCGTCCCCACTCTTAAAGGATCTGTCATTGCACTATGGTCGGGATACAGTTTTACGCGGAAAGATACATTTTACGCCAAAACTATATTTTGAAAAAACTATTGTTCTACAAAATTGTTCGAAATATGAAAGCCCATCATTATGTAACCAAAAAATAGGGTGGCCCATCATATAAAAAAAGAAAATATTTTTTATTTTTTTGGAATATTGACATATTATGTTCTACAAAGTTGTAGCGCAGCTTATTCCAATCAATTTTGCTAGAAAACTTTTCTGTAGCTCTTAAGTTGGCTGATTTAGAGCAATTTTACCTAATTGGATTAGGGTGTACCTCCAAACACAGTATTTTGATCTACTTTTTTTGATTCATTTCTCGAAAAGTCGTCTTCAGGTGACTTTTAGAGCTCAAAAATGCAACTTTTGATGGTAAATGTCTCAATATCTTCTACCCATCAAAGTTATAATCTTTTCTTCAAAATTACATTTTTCATAAGTCTATATCTCCGTTAGGGCAGACCATAAAATATGTTTAGCATTTGAAAAAGTTCATATTCCTTATTATGTCAAAAATTGGAGATATTTATTTTTTTATCTCAAGTTTTATCAATTTTACTAAAATCATGTTTTTTCAAAAAAATTGATATAACTCAACAATGGAAGAAGATACAGACGATATTCTTATAGCAAAACACGCGTTTTGAAAGCCCTAAAAGTCTTCAGAGAAATTTGTGAGAAATAAAAATAAAATCTACAGCTTCTTTTATAAGTTTTATCATTATCATCGTATTAAGATTTACGAGAAAAGATGCATTTTCGCTAAAGCATACCTTTAAGAAAAAAATTTGATCTACAAAGTTGTTTTGGATACTTGGGTCCTTACTATAGGGTTACCGAAAAGTAGTGGGCCATTTTATAAAAATGTGAAATTTTATTTTTTATTTTGCGGAATTTGGACATAAAATGTTCTACAAAGTTGTAGCGCAGCTTTTCCAATCAACTTTATATAAACTTTGTATGTCTTAAGCTTACTTGTTTAGAGTAATTTTATTTACCAGAATTAGGGTGTCCCTCAAAAACAATATTTATGATCTGCTCATTTCATTTTTATTTTTACGGATGTCACCTTCTGAAGACTTTGGGGCTTTCCAAAACGCGTATTTTCTATAAGAATATCGTCTGTATCTTCTTCCATTGTCGAGTTATATCAATTTATTTGACAAACATGATTTTAGTAAAATTAGTAAAACTTGAGATAAAAATTAATATCCCCAATTTTTTACATAATGAAGAATAAAAATTGCTCTTGCAAATGACGTGTAAACATATTTTTTGGCCTGCCCTAATCGGAGTTATCAATTTTTGAAAAAATGTAATTTTGACGAAAAACGATTATAACTTTTGATTGGTAGAAGATATTGAGCATTTACCATCAAAAGTTGCATTTTGAGCTCTAAAAGTCACCTGAAGACGACTTTTTTCGAGAAATCAAAACTAAAAACTAGATTAAAATACTGTTTTTGAGGTCACCTAATCAATTAGGTAAAATTGCTCTAAATCAGCCATTTAAGAGCGCAGAAAATTTTTTAGCTAAATTGTTGGAATAAGCTGCACTACAACTTTGTAGAACATAACATGTCAATATTCAAAAAATAAAAAATATTTTCTAATTTTTATGATGGCCACTTTATTTTGTTTATATATGTATACTTGAACAATTTGTAGAACAACAGCTAGAAATATGGTTTCGCGTAAAATTCATCTTTCCGCGTAAAGATCTAGTGCAGACAAATTATTAGACAGAATTCCAAGTCAAGTTGCACTTAGTTATTTTGACAATATTTTTTTTTATTTAATTGTTTCTTTCTTTCTCATTTAATCAGTTTCCTTTGTTTTAAGATTTGTTCTATTAAGACAGTTGGCTTACAGATAACTGTTGCATAAATAATCAAATCCCAACTGTGAGCTTTACTGACTTTGTTTATTATGACTCCCGAGTAAGTAATTTATATTTTAAATCAATTTCTGAATATAACAGACAAAACCACTTGCTGAGCATCAACAAAGCAAATCTCTTCTTCTTCTTTTCTTCTTCTTCTTCGATGGCCCTACATTCCAACTGGAACTTGGACTGCTTTTCAACTATTATTCTATTAGCATTTCCTCAAATATTAATTGAAAGCTTTTCTGCCGGTCATTGCATGAGTATGTACTTGTGTGGATACACTATGCCCAGGGTGTCGAGAAAGTTTCCAAACGAAAACATCCTGACTAGACCGAAGTCGATCTCGCCATCTCTGGATTGACTAATCGCCTTTGCTCACTAGCTACTGGAGAAAATATTGCTGAGCAAATACTACGAGCATCATTAAAAACGCTTTTTATTTTCTTATTCACAGCCATTGTAACTCAAAACTGAGGCTTGTCGCCTCGCTGCATAGTATTTAATCAAATTATTTAGGTATTTTCAAACATTACGAAAATTTAATTTAACGTTATTGTTTATTGTTAATAGGTATATTCGAAAAGTATCGTTCAAACATTCATTTATGAATTCCTTCGAAAAATACTCAGAATTTGGTTCGGAAATAAATCAAATATTTGATAATTCTTGATATTCCTCGAAATGTTTCTTTTAAAAACCTTAGAAGAGTATTTGAGAATTCTTTCTAAACTTTTGGGTATTCCTTGGAATTCTTCTAACATTTCTTAGAAAATTCCTTTAGAATTTTCATTACAAATTCTTTAGGAAAATGCTAGGATTGCTTTCGGATTTTGTTCACGAATTCCTACAATCTTCTTCGGAGACTCCTTGAAGAATTCCTTCGGAAGTTTCTTTAGCAATTCCTGCGAAAAGTTCTTAGGAATTCCTTAAAATCCATTCGTTCTTTTGAGAATTTCTTCGGATTTTTTGAGAATTTCTTCGGAAGTTTTCCTTCTGAAATTGTTTCGCATTTATTTCTTGAATCGCTGGAAAAATATCTTCTAGATATCCATAAAAATCATTCCAAATTTGCTAAAGAATTTCTTTTCCAGCAATTCCTTTAAAAATTCTCCAGGAATTCTTCCGGAACTTTCTTCGAAAAGGCTTCATCTTTCAAAAGTCTTTGTTTTTTATTTTGTAGTTTTTCGAAAATTCAATAAGTTACTACGTCAACCAACTTCATTTTCAATAAATTTCAAAGGTTTCCTGGAAGATCTTCCGAGAAAAAATCTGGAGAAATCTCGAAGGAAATCTCGGAGGTTTTCGAATAATCTTTCAAAAAGTCCCTGGAGGAATATCCGAAGGAATTCCGGGCGTAAGATAAATCATACTTGGGCCTATGGACCCGATCTGGCTCACTGCACAGAAAACTAAGGATTTACACTTTTGGAAGCCGTAGATTTATGGTTGATAATTTAAAAAGTCTCCATGTATTTCGCACAATACTCAATATTTTCAACCATTTATTTCACGCATAATTGGTCCAATTATAGAAAATAAAATGTGCATTCCGAACAATCACTCTCCGTTGCTACACCACTGAGCCGGAGTGAATCTTTCCACTTTTACAAAACGGTATTTTCATATGAACATCTACCTGAAAATCGTCACAGTTCTCGATACAATCATTGCTTGAAGCTGTTAATCACCACAATAATTCTAAACTCACGCACTTTAATTTTTATTTGTTTGTTTCACTGAACTAATATAAACATATAGAATACATTTAAAATGTATCCTCAAACCGAACAAAAAATTCACCTCGGCCTAAGAACTTCTAGCCGCACCGCTGCGAAGGCCACCCAGTCAACATTTATGTACCTCTCTTGATATAGGTTATTATATAAGAACCAACAATCGTATATAATCACAGATTGGCTATACGTACCAAATTGGAGGTGATATGGTGCATCTTCTTCTTCTTCTTCGTTGGCATTCATCCCCACTGGGACATTGCCGCCTCGCAGCTTAGTGTTCATTAGCACTTCACAGTTATTAACTGCGAGGTTTCTAAGCATTACCATTTCTGCATTCGTATATCTGAGGCTAACACGATGATACTTTTATGCCCAGGGAAGTCGAGACAATTTCCAATCCGAAATTGCCTAGACCGGCACCGGGAATCGAACCCAGCCACCCTCAGCATGGTCTTGCTTTAGCCGCACATCTTACCGCACGGCTAAGGAGGGCCCTATTGCATGAGGTTTTATTTACGATTTTCCCGACATCAAAAGAACATTATTACGATTAAACATTAAAATAGAAAATAAAAACTGTCACAGTCTCGAACATGTGATCTTTAGATTTACAGGCGGATAATCTACCACTGCACCATACAGCGCATCTGAAGTGAGTTGGATTTTGTTCAACATAAACTACATTTATATCTTTACAACTGCTTGAAACGTCTACAAGCCATTTGGACTGAAGTGGTTTCGATTGTATTACGATTCACCTTCAACGTTCTGAAAAATATTTAATTAGTTGACTGTATCATGTTATTTGTAATTCTTTCGATTTCAAAAGTGACAAAATATAGTTTTTAAGCGTTTGGAAGTAATTTGGATGAGTATATCTTTTCAACCAATTAAAATTATTATAAATAATACCATCTGGCATCATGTCGGCGTTGAACGTGCTTTTTTTGTTTACGTCCTATTTCTCCCGAGAGAGAATGAGAGTAATGTGTTGAGAGATTGGCGAAATTTTACTTGGCCGGGAACCGGTTTGGAAGTGGGCCGGAAATGAAATCGCTATGACTGAAATTAGTGCTGGACCTCATTAATTTAAATCAAATAAAAGCTTTTCAAACGATGTTTACCAAAAAAAGCTAATTTTAGGCAAGTAAGACCCCATTGCAGTATTTCACGCACACGAAATTTAGGAAAGTTGCTTCCTCATAAATATCAATTAAATAATGCAGTCGCATGCATGTTAGGCCGAATGGGGTAAAACCCAATTTTTTATTATTAAAAAATAAAATTCTGGAGGACTTCCCAAATAAATTTTTGAATTATTTAGGAAATTTGTGTTGGGTTTAGTGCAGAAACTTCCAAATAAACTTTTAGACGCATTTCCAAAGAGAACCTGAATGGATGTTCAAAATGATTCCGAAAGGAACTCAAAAGAGTTTTGAAGGTAAAATATTACCCTAAAGAATTCGAAAGGAATTTCCAGAGGAATCGATAAAGGTATTTTTGAAGGATTTTATGATGAGATTTCCGAAGGAATTCTCAAAGGAATAAATTCCTAATAGAATTTAAGAGAAAATGTCTACTGTTTTTCTAATGTAATGTCTAGGTTCCTTCAAGAATTCTTTTGAAATTTATTCCAGTAATTTATTCGCAATTTCCAGGAAATTGCCTCAAAAGTTCTACAAAAACTCATCAGTAAACGAATTCCAGAAAGTTCTTCGGTATTCCTTAAAATTTACCACAGGAATAACGTCAGAATTTCCTCCACGTATTCCTTTGTTTAAGAAAACCTTGGAAATTCGTCAAAGTTCGTTCTTTTGCGAATACCTTTGAAAATTTCTTAGGAAATTGCTTTAGAAATTGTTTCATAAAATCCTTTAGGAATTCTTTCGTAATTCTCTTAGAATTTCTTTCGGATGTACCTTCCAAAAATCATTCGCAAAGTCCTTTTGAAATATCGACGAAAAATATTTAGAATTCCTTTAAAATTCCTTCATTCATTTACAGATTACTTCGAAATATGTTTGATCTTTGAAAGTTCGCTTAAGAATTTCTTGAAATTAATACGGAGGATTATATAGGAATTCTTTCGGATATTTAGAAAAAAACGTTGGAAATTTTACAGAAATTCTTCTAAGGGTTCATAAAAGTTCTTTGACTTTTCCTGAAATTTCCACAGAAATTCTTTCAGAACTCTTAAACAATTCCTTACAATTTCTGAAGGGAATCCTTTGAAAATTCTTTGGTAACTTTAGGAATAAGTTCTTAGACATTTCCCTCGATAATTCCGTCACAACATTCTCCATTTTATGGTTTTTTTCGGGAATCTCTTCAGTAATTAATTCAAAGAAGTTTCTTGAATGCTTTTGGAACCATTCCGAAATTCTCAGGAATTCCAAGAACATTTTTCGAAATTTACTGAAAAGATTCTTTTAGATTATTCTGCGGGATTCCTTCGGTTCCCTAATGTAAACTATTTTTGAAATCGGTGCTACCGGTCAAAATTATAAAATACCTATACATATAATAAGCAAGCCAGCGTGCCCAAACCTTCGTTCTATATGACGTATAAACAGTCTACTTTAGCAGAAAACTGCTAGTTTGGTTTGTAGTTCCTTGGTATTTGTGGTAAGTCAGTCGTGAGTGAAGTAAAGTTGGCCAAGTTCGGATGAAGTATTTTTAAACTAAGTTCTTTCGAAAATTATTTCAAAATGTTGCCCGAAATGTCTTGATAAACTCTTTTCGCTATTCCTCGGAAATTCCTTTCTGAACCCCTTCGAAGATTTTTTCCGCAATTTCTTCGAAATTGGTTAAAGAGTTCTTTCGAAACTTCATTCTAATGAATTTCTGAATTAAATCCTGAAAGAATATTCTATGGTTTTAACTGGTTCTACTAAAGAATTTCCCAACAGAAGCTTAATGGTTTTTGACAAAATGCCTATATGAGTTTCCGGAGAATTTCTTATAGGGTTTTTCAAAGGAATTTCAATAAAACTTAAAAAAATTCGTAGTTTCTTCAAGAAATTCCTTCAGAACTCCACTAAGATTTTTTGGCATATTTTACCAACTTTTGAGGAAAATATTCAATTTGTTGTCATCGTACCCAGTCTTACTCAGCCAGAGCTCATTTTAGTTATGTTGATCATTTATTATGATTTGTGCATCCAAGAACACGAGGTGGGAGTAAACTGTCCATTGTGGTTGTCATTATTGGATTCCATCGTGAATGTCCTTCCAGGATCCAAGGGTCGTGGGTGAACAAGTAGCACTGAATTCTCTAAATATACTGAGATATGCAGCCGCTCAAGCATTGCCAATCGTATATGTAACTCAAAGATTTTTTCTGAAATTTAGATATATTGAGAAGAAATCGACTGGAGTTTATCAAAATCCTGAATTAGGAAAACTTTTAGAATATTGAATAATAACAAATTGTCCTAAGACACCGAAATCTAATTCTGAATACTGCACAGGGATTACGAAAATTGAAGCAGGATTCGTTGTTAAATTTTCATAAAATCAGAGAATAATTAAATAGTTTAAATAACTTTTTGAGATCAGGTATTTATTAGTGTCGCTGGTAATTTATTATGGAATGTGCTGTTTGATGATCGGCAAACATAGAATATTACAATTTTATTCCACTGAAGTCGATTTTTATACGGGCGATTCGTACGGTGTGAATCAAAACCGCGTGAATTAAAAATCCGCGTTAAAATTGATTTTTTAGCCATTGATTTCATCCACGCCGGTTCACCGCCGCCGCCGACGGTAAAGCCAGGCGCGCCGCCGTGACGACGTCGCCGCCGGGGCAAAGTGACCACTACGCCGCCGCCGCCGATTATATGACGCGCGAATCTAATCAGAAGATGAATTTATAAATCCATAGAAAACGGAATCGTCCAAATAGGTTGAAACTGGCGAAGGTATGGTCATACCAAGAAGGTGGGTATCCGGATACCCTTTCGGGGCGTTACGGGGTAACTATTCAAAGCCCTTCCCAAGCCTGGCTGGATTTTCATTTGATATTACTCAAAACACTTCATCTTGTTTGAAGATGTCACCCAGTTTCAATTTCAGCGTCTTTAAAACCCTAAAAATATCACTTCAAAACGAAAAAAGACCCTTTGATAACATAACCCAAGCATTTCTCAAAATAAATTTATATTTCAATTGCAAATCGGTGCTGCTATTTGATTTTTTATATCTTCACATTTATTGATTGCAGAACAGCCATGGTAAAGCTTTGTTATTCTTATTCCTTTTGATTTTTAGCAATGCTTTATCGTGATCTTAAAACTCTGTGGCGGTTTATTTATTAGACAAAGCGGGGTTTCCGTTGATGAATGGGCAGATGTTGCTTGCTTGATATGTGACACCCAAAACAAATCAATTATTGTATAAAATCTTGGCATATACAATTCTGTAAGCTTTTTATACAGATATTGTATTAAAATAATCTAAATCTATGATTTCAATACAACAATTCATTAAAATCTTCCGAGTATATATGCCCATTTATACAATTTCGCAAGGTATGCAGAACTGCATTACATCTGCCATCCGCTGGTTGGGTGGACTTCGGAAGGGATCGAGGCTGTGTCAGCTTAGATTCGGCAAAGAACCAGTCGCCGGAAAGGGGCGGAATTGCCGGAAATTCTCGATTTTAGGCGGTGGAAGAGTTCAATTTGGACGGTTTTTGGTAGAGGCCTTCTTGTGAATTTTACAGAACTCCACGCATCGGTCAGGCATTCTGTGGTGGTCAGATACAGTTAAGTGCTAAGATCCACTTCCTCATTTCCTTACACTCGTCGACTTCGTGATCCCCGTCTCCGCTGGTGCATCAGGCGTCCAACAAACAGTTGTGTGGTTGAAACGGAGACAGCTGATGCATTGTGTAACGTCTCGATATAAGTATTTATATCTATTCCATTGAGATGACAGTGCTGTGATGACTTTCATCAACTTTGGGTCCTAAACTGGCTGAACCGTACTCAAGGTTTACGAGGAACGAGCTGACCGAGTAAGATCAGTATTTATCATGCCGAGCAATTTTGAGACGTTCGAAGAGCTGCCGGCATCTATGACTTTGAGTGGCTTGCTGCCAGAGATATCGCGTGTAGCACTGTTAACGCTTGGCGTTCAGGAGACGTATAGTGAGACGTCCTCGGCTTTAAATCTTCGACACAGAATCAAAAGGTGCACTTTGGGCTTCTAGCGATCATCTTTTGAGGTCTAGTCAAATCCGTCAAGTTACCTCTTCTAAACATCGGAGGCGGTTCTTCCACTCCTTGATTTGTCTTGAGATAGTGACTGAAGAGTTCCTCGGGGTTCGTCAGAAAGTCCCCTCAGGGTTCCGTCAAGAAGTCCCTCGGGGTTCCGCCAAGAAGCCTCTCTGGGGTTCCGTCTGAAAGTCCTCAGGGTTCCGTCAAAAAGTCCTCGGGGTTCATTAGAAGTCCTCCGGAGTTCCTCCGGGCTTCCGTCAGGAAGTCCTTCCTGGGTTCCGTGAAAGTCTTTCTGGGTTCCGTCAAAACTTCCCTCCAGGGTTCCGTCTGAAAATCCTACGGGTTCCATTGAGAAGTCCTTCCGGGGCTCATAAGTCCCTCGGGGTTCCGTCAGAAGTCCCTCGGGGTTTTCGTCTGAAAGTCCCTTCAGGTTCCGTCAAAAAGTCCCTCCGGACCATTAAAGTCCCTCCGAGTTCCATTGAGAGTTCCTCCGGGCTTACCTCAGAAAGTCTTTCGGGGTTCCGTCAAAAGTCCCTCAGGTTCCATTTAGAAGTCCTCCGGGGTTCCATCAAGAAGTCCTTCAGGGTTCCGTCAAAAAAGTCTTTCGAGGTTCCATAAAAAAGTCCCTGGGGTTCCATCAAGAGTCCCTCAGGGATCCGTCTGAAAATCTCTCCAGGTTCCGTCTGAGTCCCTCCAGTTCCGTCAAAAATCTCTCAGGGTTCTGTCTGAAGTCCTTCCGAGATTTCATCGAAGTCTCCAGTATCTCCCAGTATCAGTCCTTTCAAAGGTTCTCCCAAGAGTCTATCGATCAGAATTCATCGTAAATCCTTCGGGATGCGTAAGCAAGTCTTCCAGGGTTCCATCAGGAAGTTCCTTCGGTTTCGTCAAAAAGAGTCTTTCGGATTCCGTCAAAAAGTCCCTCGGGGCTCCATAGGAAGTCCTCTGGGGTTCCGATAGAGAATCCTTTCAGGGGTTCCATCAAGAGATCTCTCCGGGGTTAGTCAGAAGTTCCTCCCAAAGCAACACCACTTGTTTCTAGTGAGTAACAACAGCTGTGGTGTGGCTTACTAAAGTCTGAGTTATGCACAACGCGTCTATTTTGAACTCCTTTGTGACACAAAAGCGCAAGAGGTGGAGCCTATTTGCAACATCTTGTGGAACAATGAAAAAACCAAAGAGAATCTAACCATGGGCCTTGAGATTTGTAACCTTTACTATAACCATCGCACCAAAATTTATTTGGAATTCTGCTACAGTGCATTACCATAAATCCAAGGTCATTTGTGTATAACCTAATTCCCCGAACGAGCTACCCGTTGATTTGATCGATTGTATGCGTCTCCTCAGGCGTGTAACTCGGGCGTGCCGACGAGGAAAAGAGCAAAGTCATGGCCTGCTATTCACTAGTCAATGTTGGCACCGAACCGTTATACGGATGATATTTACGGATATCTGTCATCAATGCACGCTCAGGTGGATTGCCCAATTCTATAAATCTCACCCTCCTTTCCCTTCTTCTCTCATCAAAAGAAAAAAAACATTGACTTGCGATTTTCATAATTTTTTCACGCTTTTTTACATTACAATAAATTTAATTTTACATTCAGTATCCAATATCCTACTCAATTCCCATATTCAAAATCTTCTAATTCAAATATTTTAATCTACGTTTGATACGATTATCCAAAGCAATACGTAACTTCTAGTTATCTTAAGCAGAGCGTTAAATAATGAAGGTTCCAATGAATGATTAAATTGGTTACGATTGAATTATTCAACTCTATTATTTAAGATTATGATTAATGATTAATTCATTTTTGTCAATGATTAATGATTATGATTCACGATTAAATTGATTTTTGACAATAATTAACGATAATGATTAATGAATAAAACGTGTGGAGCATGATTAACGATTACTGATCGCGATTAGGTGTTGACACAACATTATGTATGATTAATGACTAACGATCGATATGACTAAAGATTATGAATAATCAGATTGAATGATTTGCATATATGATGATCTCTTGACTTACTACCAAAACGTAGGCGGTATCAACTCAGAAGTAGACAGCTATCGTCTAGCAACATCAGCTCAGTGCTACGATGATATTGTCCTGATCGAAACTTGGCTTGATGACCGCACACCGCACCTCCAGATAGAACACGTGACGTTGACTACTTAGATACCCACTGCCGTTCCGTCTTCACCATAGTCGAGGGTATGGCAGCGGCGGATGAGCTTCTTGTCATTGGCGACTTTAATCTTTCCGGTGTTTCGTGGAGACCGTCTCACAATGGTTTCCTCTATCCCGATGGACATCGATCAGTATTTCACTCGGGTGCTTTGCATCTTCTCGATGACTACAGCACGGCGATGCTATCTCAAATCAATCACGTTGCTTAGACTTATGTTTAGTGAGCAAGCAAGATTGGAATGGAACAGGTAACCATTTTAAGTTCAGAAGTAGGAAACTTAATGTCCTTACAATTAATTTCTTTGCAATGATTTATTAGGACAAATAATTACTCAGTGAAATTTTTAAACAAAGTTTCACGTAATATTTCAAATGATGGTTTAATATCTAACCAAGCTAAATGTTGCGTAAACAGATCAACTCAACGCCACATGCTTGGCGTACAATCGAATTGCAGCTAAATATGTGTTTCTCCGACGGATAACAGCACACCATATCGCATAGAAAGCTTTTGCCAGTCGTACGATTCATAATAAAGAACCAAAAGCAGCGCTGTCAGAAGTAAAATTTAAAGCCTGCGCCATGACGAAAGTTTTGAAATAATTTCCTCCTAGGTATGCTCACTCGTTCTCCGCGCGCGTAGAACCAGCGCAGCGTGAGCGTTGCCAGCTTTCTTCGTTTCCTCACATCATCCTCTTTCGCATGCGGAGCAGGCACGTTTAGATGAACGTTGTGCGTGCTATGTGCGCAGGAGTCCAACCCGTACGACGCGCTGCGAGAACAATCAACGACGCGACGTATCTTCGGTTAGACTCGGTCGGAGTGTCGGGCTGTGCTTTGCACCGCGACCGCACACGCTTTCGTTCGTACTTCGATGATTAAGAACGTTTTGTTTTTCTTTTTTCTCCAGATGAGTAAGCATCAGCATCATACACAATTCAGCATCAAGAACAATATTAAATTAATGTTTGAGTTTTTAAAACAGACATCAAAATTTAATGTTTGTTTTGACGTAGGACTTACGTCTCTCTTTACTATACCGGGTGTCATTTCAAATTTTTTAAATCGACCGCGTTACGCTGTGTTGAAAGATTTCAAACGTAAATAGCTTTTGCCCTATTGAACAGTTTTCTGCAGTTAACCACCCAATCAACAGCTTTCAAGTATGCCTTTCATATTCATGCTTGATAATATCCGAAAACTTGTTTCAATAGGCCCAAAACTGTTTTCAAAGCAAAATATTGAATTCACGAGAACCTATAAATATGAGTACCGCATCATTCTTGCATCATACCATTGCCACGCTCTGATTGAAGGCATAAAAAAGCGCAGCACGATTTTTTTCCTCTCAATCTGACCCTGAGATCTGACAAGAACAGGCAAAGCAACCACAGCATCGCCAGAACTTTTGAAGTGTTGCTCCATCGTCTCAGCTACGCAATCGCAAACTTAAGCTTTATCAAGAGCAAGGCAGAATCGTCAGCATCATCGGCATTTTCGGTCCGGCATTGTCGAGGCCGCACAAAGGAGAAGCCAACAATAAGCGCGGCTCGGCGGTGTGACCATAGACTGTCAATGACAACACTGATCAAGTCAGGGCAAAATTTTCAAAACGACTTATCTGCAGCGGAAACCTTCACCTACCTATTGATGGTGTTGGTTTGCGTGGGAGTGATTTGGGCATATTTTTATAAAAATAGCCCTAAAAATATCTCTATGAAATTGATTCCTGAAATTTATATATTGAGTGTAAGTTGTCCGTGAACAATTTGGGAAAATGTTCTCGAAATAGAGAGCTATCATGGGCATTTGATCATGTTGGTTTCATTATTTACATAACTAAACAGCTAATGTATTTTGCGCTACTTCTAAAAGATTGGTAGAAAGTTGTTGATTATTCTTGTTCTAAGTGATTTACGATATCGGTCGATAAAAAGGTGGTGCCAAAGAACGGCATACAACGCTAACAATACCAAAAAGGCGGAGCTTGAAACTCAAAACATTGATTACATGTGACAAATTATTTCCTCTTGATTGGTCAATGTAAAGGAGGAGCCAACAAATGGTTTATAACGGTATTATCCATCGAAAAGGCGGAGCTTCGGCTCCGGCTTCTGAGTACCTATGCTATGCTGAAGAAATCATGACAAAATATTTTCATTTCGAATCATTTCGAAATGTCTTGTCACTTGAGGAAACGATGGTTCCAATCTTGTAAAGAAAATCTCCGACAGCAAAATTACCAATCCAAACGAGACTTGCATGGTCTCTGCTGCTCTCGACGACACAAGATGATCGCTACCGACACCGCCGCTGCAATTGATTTTTGTCCGCTCAATCGATTTACAATTGATTTACAATGGTATAGATGAATCCAAGTAAAGAAATAAGAACTAGACAACCGACGCTGTTAACTTTGACAGATCCTACAGCACAGCATAGGATAATTTGAACTTCTGAAGTACATATTTGAAGGTTAATTTTGACGTAGGACTTATGTCTTTCTTTACTATACCGGGTGTCATTTCAATATTTTGGCATCGAGAGCGTTACGCTGGAATAGAAGATTTTGAAGGTGAATAGCGTCCATCTGACTGAACAGATTTATACAACAAACCCCTTAATCAAAAGATTATAAGTACACGTTTCATATTCATCAGTGATTAGACACGAAGAGCTTGTTTCAATAGGCCTAAAACTGTTTTCAATGCAAAGTATCCATTACCGCGTTCTGATTGGTGCAGACACCAGCGAATGAGCTGCCGCTGGGTCTGCTGAGAAGGCATAAAATAGCGCAAAACGATTTTTTTTCTTTCATACTAACCGGGACAAGCAAAGCCACAGCAGCATCGATTCGACAGCACTCGCAACTTTTCGCAAAACAGCATCGTCCGCATCATCCGCTTTTCGGCCCGGCAGCGCCGAGGCCACCATCAGCCAAAGCATGCCAATACAGCCGCAGAAAATGTTCCAGAAGCAGCCCATTCTAAACACCCGACACCGCAGCAATGGCGAGGAGATACCGGCAGCAGCAGCAGAGTCGAGCCGAAACTAGCCGGCATCAATGTTCTTGAAGAAATCGCGTGTGTGTGTGTGTTTTGGTTTCGAGTAAAGAAACCCCCTCGGTCAACCAGTTCCCCGAAAGGAGTTAATTTTCGGCCCTTATCAGGGCCAAGAGAGTTAATAATAATTTTTGCAATTGGGTGGCATTCGTCACTGGTTCTTCGCATGCTGCATTAAGGCAATTCGCATCCCGCTGGTTCCATTGAAGAAACAGCAAACGTCAAGCGGATACGCTGCATGAAGATAGCTTTGGTTTTGCGCTCCACCCAGGAGCACCCAGCATCAGCCTTACAGTCCGCTGCAACATGATGCAACAGATGGACATAGAAAATGTTTATTTTCAAAGCATACGGTTCTTCTGAGAGCCATTGATAGACTTACTAAAGAGTTCTTAAAAATTCTAAAATACTCTAGAGATAAAATGTTATACGCGAATAGCAGATTTTCAAGTTTTTTTTCATAACCGTTACATAACAAGAACTGTGACATATAATGAAATAAATCACAAAAAATTCCACTATTAGATGAAAAATCGATTGAGAGCTTTTCTTTTTGAGATATTTTTTCCTATATTGCTCATGAAAATTGTTATAATAATGTTTGGGCTGTTATCGCCGATTTTTTATACAAATTAGATGACGTGAGAGATTTGGATATACGTCACGAAAATATGATAGACTTTGATCGTTAATATCTCAGCCGTTTCTCGATGGATTTTCAATTTTCTTGGACCATCCGATCAAGGAAGAGCCAACGCTTCATTCCCGATGTACACTGAAGTCGTTTTTTACGCGTTTTATTTTTACACGAATCGCTTTTTATTTAATTTTTTTTTCACTAAAATTTCGGGATTAACGCGATTCATTTAGATATATTTTGGAATTTATGGGTTTTTTTACGTTGTTTTAATTCACGCGGCCCATATCTTCCGCGTAAAAGCTGACTCCATCTGTTACAAAATTTATGTATGATTATTTACTACTGAACACTTGCTAACAGTTTAGCAATCGGTTTTGGTGAATCAGTCAAACTCGTAAGTGCATCGCAAGCTTCTTCTTCCATAGCACTACATTCCAACTGGAACTTGGCCTGCTTTTCAACTCAGTAATCTATTAGAATAAGGAAAATAAGTTCAAAAGTAGCATTTACCAATGGTTCGAATCGAATTTTTATCAATTGATAATTTGGATATGTGTTCGCTTGAGAGTGTTGTTCATCCTTGATTATTTGAAAATTTTATTTTCATCATCCTTTTCAAATTTTGTTCTTAAAATTATATACATCACCATGGTTTGTAATGCTCACTCAATCTCAGCAGACAATCACGAAAACTACCAGTATTGCCACGTAGTTCAACGTCACCTTTGCGTACAACCCGATTGGGCTGCACCTCTGAGTTTTTAGCAGGCTGGTAGAACAGGTGTAACAAAAGTTTACGAGACGCCCCTGCCAGCTCCCATGGTTAAGCTCGTCCCTCATCACCCTCCTTTAGTTGTCCGAATTCCGGTGAGCCTGGCCAACGAGTTCAATGTATTTCCCGCTTCCGTATCATACAACTTTCAGAAGGCCGATCATCAAAGCATTATCGTACTATCTGGTATGCCTTGGGACGCTATTTATTGTTCTCGCATATCTTGGCATACGTTACTGACCGACATGTTCCCAAAAAAGTACACAAGAATAGCTCTCATCCGTCCTGGTACACTCGGGAATTAGGAGAACTTAAAACTGCCAAGAGAGCCGCCTTAAGGGAATACACTAAATATCGCACGTTTTCCTTAAAGGATCACTACGTCAGACTCAACAACGCCTATAAACGGGTCAGTCGTATATGCTATTCCCGATATCAAAGTAAGATCCAAACCAATCTCAAAACGCATCCTAAACTGTTTTGGAATCATGTCAACAAGCAACGCGGGGAATCTGCCTACCTTCCTCTATGACATTTCAGGGCGAAACTGTATCATCACTGCAGGAGATCTGCAGACTGTTTTCGCTAAAGTTTGCTGACGTTTTTACCGATGAACAGCTTACCGACAACGAAGTACATCACGCAGCAGACAATGTTCCCCTATAAGGCCATGAACTAGGTGTTATCGACATCAACGAAGAAATGATCTCCTCTGCTGCATCAAAACTAAAGTCATCGATCAAACCTGGTCCCGATGGAATTCCATCCAATTTCCTGAAAAGACACATTTCCAGTTTGCAGTATCCGTTGCTCCTCCTGTTTCGGCTTTCCTTATCCAGTGGCATCTTTCCTTCATGTTGGAAGATTGCACAAATGTTTCCTGTGCACAAGAAAGGGAACAAACGTGACGTGGACAATTATCGAGGAATAACTTCGCTGAGGGCAATATCAAAACTGTTCGAACTCGTTGTGATGGATCCTCTGCTTTCCCACAGCAAGCAGTATCTGTCTGAAACTCAGCATGGATTCATAGCCGGTCGCTCCACTAGTACTAATTTATTGTGCCTTACATCTTTCAGCACGAACAGCATGACGAAAAGAGCTCAAACAGATGTCATCTACACAGATCTGTCAGCTGCTTTTGATAAGTTAAACCACTGCATAGCTATCGCCAAATTAGACAAGTTAGGAGTAAATGGCACTCTATTGGAATCGTTCCGATCATATCTATCCGGCAGCCAACTATCGGTTGCTGTCGGCGACTGCAGATCTGATTCCTTCGTGGCTACATCGGCAATACCCCAAGGAAGTCATTTGGGTCCGTTAGTCTTCCTACTATATTTCAATGACGTGAATTTTGTACTTGAAGTTCCCCGCCTATCGTATGTTGATGACCTGAAAATGTTCTTGCAAATCCAATCCATCGACGATTGCTATTTCCTTCAACGTCAGTTAGACTCCTTTGCCAATTGGTGCAACGTCAACCGTATGATAGTCAATCCGGCAAAATGCTCGATGATCACTTTTTCTCGGATTAAAAATCCCGTTAGATTCGACTACACGCTTTTGAATACCAGCATTGAACGTCTAAGTCATGTTAAAGACTTGGGCGTAATTTTGGATTCCCAGCTGACGTACAAAATGCATATTTCATACGTTGTAGGTAAGGCTTCCAAAACCCTGGGCTTCATCTTTCGGATGGATAAAGAATTTTCTGACATTTACTGTCTAAAGTCTTTGTATTGCTCACTGGTGCGGTCGATACTGGAGTATCGCTCCGCCGTTTGGAATCCCAATTATACGAACGGTGCCGAACGAATTGAGTCCGTGCAACGACGCTTCCTGCGATTTGCTCTGCATAGACTACCGTGGAGAGATCCATTACGCCTGCCAAGTTATGAAAGCCGCTGTCGGCTTATCGATCTGGAGCCGCTAAGAGAACGCCGTAACACCGCTCGAGCTGTACTTGTTGCAGACGTTTTGCAAGGTCGAATAGATTGTAGTGACATTTTGGAACAGATTAATATTACTGTACAGCCGAGAACTCTTCGCAATAACGCTATGTTAAGAATGCCATTTCGTCGGACTAACTACAGTATGAACGGTAGTATTGAAGGATTACAGCGTATATTCAACAGGGTTTCTACAATATTCGACCTCAACCTGCCTCGTCAGATGCTGCGTCGAAGATTCAAAGAATTTTTCACATCGCTATAGATAGCTGTTTTAGTGTGTCGAATGGTTGTGTCCAAGTTTTTGACGATATGTATAATTATTTTTTTTATTACCATCATTAGGACATAAGTAGTCTTTTGATGTAGGCCTTAAATAAATAAATAAATAAATAAATATAGTGATCATGATCAGTAATCAAATAATCTTTCTCTAAGGCAACTGAATTGGATTAATCAAAGTGTTCAATTATATTAGATTATCTAGACCGTAGTTGAATATGCTCTGGCAGAAGGCCATTAAACTTTGAATTTTGTATACATACCACCCACGGTATACAGAATCAAGGTAGGCTCGTAAAGAAAATGACAGTTAAAAAGTGACGTGATTGCTATCGCATCATGAACGAGTGCAAAAGTGCAAGTTCGTTATTTCATTACTTCTCGCGTAACATTTGAAAAGGGCCTTTATCAAAAACGTAAACATTGAGAAAATGTCATTCGAAAAAAATGCATCACAATTTCAATTCCTTTTACTCAGGTTTATGATATAGCAGCAAAATCTTCTAAAACCACATAATCAACACTGTCTATTTATCCATAAGCTTAATTGCATTTAAAACATGCAAAAATGTGTTGAAATCGTGTCGGTCGGGCCGATGACGGTTCGGGAAAAATTCCCGTTTATCGGCCCGCAGTTGGAGAAGGCTTATCCCAGACAGGAAAAAAAACTAGTGGCTTGGCCGTTTTTTAGGGTGGACCTACACATATTTTGAAAATAACACGTTGTAGGCCCAATCAAAAATTAGTTTTTTCTATGTAATTTAATTGAAGATGCGGAACATTTTTATACTATTAGTAGCTATTAGAGGATGCTATCGAAGGGTGTTAAAATTGAATTTGTTTACTTTTCATTGTAGGCCCTAATCAATTGTTAAGCGAGACTTTTGGAGATTGCTTTTTATGCCAACAAGCTTTGGACATGTTCGACGTATAAGCATGTCAGCATATGGAGACGCATGGTGCATAGGTTCATCAACTTCTTGTGATGGGAGATTGATTTCTGCTTTACATAATAGTAAATGAACCGTCTAAGACGAGTTAAGTACTCTCCATCATAGGCGTAACCAGTCTTCCCAACGAACATCAAACCCGCTCGGTACAAGAGTACGCGTACTCCTTTTGTACTCTCTCCTTCCGTTCGAACCGCAACGCACGATGATGTACTCAAACCCGAACTTGCGTTCGAGTTCATTTTCAAACCCAAGTTCAAACTTCGGTACGGTACGGGTACAGCTGACGTGTTGTGTTTCACACTTATGTTCGTTTATTCCGAACGGTATACACGGGCGACCGCAAATACGAACAACTTTTTGACTGCCAGCGAAAAAACCGAGGGGGGGAGACATAATTGTTTTTAAATATTTGTATCGGCCTTATGTAAATCGACTATTAATTTGAGATCAATTTCAGAACATCACAGTGAAAAACTGTTAGATTATGTCAATATTTGTTTGAAAAAGCTAAAATAGACTGACTAATCGATTCACTACATTATGAAAAGTAAACATATAAGTAGAAATAATGAACATGTTTACAACTAATATTAATCTGCAAGGTAATATTAAATATAGAAAGATTTTTCTATGAAAATTTAACATGTACCCTGAAATTTGATCTCCTTTTTTGTATGTCTACCTACTTTTGTTGATTTTGATATATTTAACCCTTTATTTTAACCACTGAAAATTGGAAAAAATCATAAATATTATAACAAATTATACATTTATAGAAAGTTCTTGGATAAAGATTCTTTGCATTGATATAAATTATTTAATATAATTTCAATGAGGCATAGATATCAGCAGATAATAAAATAAAAATAAAGCTACCCGAAAGACCTAATAAGAAACCTAAAAGGAAACTTATGACAATTCCGCATCACACAAGTATTGTTACCACGCGGTGCCTACCCGCTACACTCACTTCGGCAGGGTGTAGATTTTTCTGCACCGGTTGCAAAATGAAGCAATAATGGATCTGCATCGTTTTTGAAAACGAACGATTCCAGTGAAAGTTTACCTACACCGGTGCGAATAAGCGAAAACGACATTATTATTTTGGTTCTCTGCTGAAAATAAAACAAATTAAACGAATATTCTAACTTTTCTCCCGACAGATAAAAAGAATGCTGGATCAAAACACTAGCATTTTGCTCTTTTCTTTACCGCCTCCCCCCTTCTCCTTTCGCTTTTTTTTTTTTTTTTTTTTTTTTAACTAATTTTATTTGCTAATTATCTAATACATGCATTCATCTCTTAGACTAGGTGTTCCGTGTTTTCTTAACACTATCATCCTTATTTGCTATGTTACTTTTTAGTTATTATTAATACATTTCAATTGCCTCTGGCAGTTAGAATTTTCCTCTGGTTGAATTGAACCATGTAGGAATTACAATGTTTTCAACTTAAACTAAACTTAACCTATTTTATACTAAGGGTACAAGGAGTTAATCGTTGCAATAGAAGATTGCAACGATTTTTGTCTAAAATTGAAAATTATTTTGTTGGACATTTGTTGCAATGTCTCAATATTAGAAATTCTATGAAGTTCATTGGTACTATACCACGGAGGCAACTTCAGAATCATTTTCAAAATTTTATTTTGAATCCTCTGGAGTGCCTTCTTTCTGGTATTGCAGCAACTAGTCCATATTGGCACAGCATACAACATGGCAGGTCTAAAAATTTGTTTGTAAATCAAAAGTTTGTTCTTAAGACAAAGTTTTGATTTTCTGTTTATAAGTGGATATAGGCACTTAATATATTTGTTACATTTGGCTTGAAGGCCTTCAATGTGATTTTTAAAAGTTAATTTTGATCTAGCAGAAGTCCTAAATATTTAGCTTCGCTAGACCAATTAATTGAACCCCATTCATAGTGACAATATGTCTGCTAGAAGGTTTCAAATTGGAAGCTCTCGGCTTATGTGGGAAAATTATAAGCTGAGTTTTGGAAGCATTCGGGAAATTTTCCATTTTGCAAGTAAGTGGAGAAAATATCCAAACTTTTTTGCAATCTACTACAAATGACACGAAGGCTTCGCCCTTTGGCTGAAAGGCCCGTGTCATCTGCAAACAAAGATTTTGACACCCTGGTGGTAAATCAGGTAAGTCAGAAGTAAAAATGTTATACAATATGGGCCCCAGTATGCTGCCTTGGGGACACCAGCCCTTACAGGTAATCTATCAGATTTAGAATTCTGATAGTTTACCTGCAGTGAAAGCGATCTGATAAATAATTTTGGATCAGTTTAATGATGTACAGAGGAAAATTAAAATTCATCAATTTTACAATCAAACCTTCATGCCAAACACTGTCAAATGCTTTCTCTATATCAAGAAGAGCAACTCCAGTCGAATATCCTTCAGATTTGTTGAGCCGAATTAAGTTCGTAACTCTTAATAACTGATGAGTGGTTGAATGCCCATGGCGAAAACCAAATTGCTCATCAGCAAAAATAGAATTGTCATTAATATGAACCATCATTCTATTTAAAATAATCTTTTCAAACAGTTTGCTTATTGAAGAAAGCAAACTGATTGAGGATAACTAGAAGCCTCAGCTGGATTTTTGTCCGGCTTCAAAATTGGAACAACTTTGGCGTTTTTCCATTTATCTGGAAAGTATGCCAATTGAAAACATTTGTTAAATAAATTAACCAAAAAGGATAAAGAGCTCTCAGGAAGTTTTTTGATAAGTATGTAGAAAATACCATCATCGCCCGGGGCTTTCATATTTTTAAATTTTCTAGTAATAGATCTCACTTCATCCAAATTGGTTCCCAACGAAGGGTCAAAAACATTCTCTTGATTGAGAATGTCTTCGAAGCTCCGTGTAACCTGATCCTCAATTGGACTAGTGAGACCTAGACTAAAATTATGGGCACTCTCGAACTGCTGAGCAAGTTTTTGAGCCTTTTCGCCATTAGTTAATAAAATTTTATTTCCCTCTTTAAGCGCTGGAATTGGCTTTTGAGGTTTTTTAAGAATTTTTGTTAATTTCCAAAAGGGTTTCGAACTGGGATCCAACTTCGAGACATTATTCTCAAAGTTGGTATTTCTCAGAATAGCGAAACGTTTTTTAATTTCATTTTGCAAATCTCGCCAAATAACTTTCAACGCTGGATCGCGAGTTCTTTGGTATTGCCTTCTTCTCACATTTTTAAGACGGATCAGTAGCTGAAGATCGTCGTCAATAATAATGGAGTTGAATTTAATTTCACATTTCGGAATTGCAATGCCTCTGGCTTCGACAATTAAATTTGTCAAAGATACGAGAGCATTATCAATATCACTTTTGGTATCGAGAGGAATATCAACATCAAAATTCCTATCGATATACGTTTTGAGAGAATCCCAATCAGCTCTATGATAATTAAAAGTAGAGCTGATTGGATTATAAATGGCTTCTTGTGAGATTTCAAATGTCACAGGAAGGTGATCAGAGTCAAAGTCAGCATGAGTTACCAATTGGCCACACAGCTGACTTGAATCCGTTAAAACTAAATCAATTGTAGAAGGATTTCGACTGGAAGAAAAACAAGTTGGTCCATTGGGATATTGAATAGTATAATATCCCGCAGAACAATCTTCAAATAAAATTTTGCCGTTGGAATTGCTTTGAGCATTATTCCATGAACGGTGTTTGGCATTGAAGTCACCAATTACGAAGAATTTTGATTTGTTGCGAGTCAGAATTTGAAGATCAGCTTTCAACAAATTCTTTTGCTGCCCATTGCATTGAAAAGGCAAGTAGGCTGCAATGAAGGAAAATTGACCAAAATTTGTTTCAACAAGAAACTCCCAAGGTTTCAAAAACTTTGGTTTCAAACGAAGAAAATAATTTATGTTTGATACGTCTATTGATGACAATGGCGACCCCACCACAGGCGCTGTCAAGACGATCATTTCTGTAGATAAAATAGTTTGGATCTCTTTTAATGGAGAGTCCTGGTTTTAAATACGTTTCAGTTATAATGGCAATATGCACATTATGAACTGAAAGGAAGTTGAATAATTCATCTTCCTTACCCTTTAGAGAGCGGGCATTCCAATTTAGAACTTTCACACAATTATTTGGATCCATTGAAACGGAGTCCGATAACAATTGTTTGTGTGTACTTTATACCAACCTGAACAGCTTCAGGAATGGTATTTGCTTTGAACATTGCATCAATCATGTGATGCAATTGTTCAGTTAAAAAATCAAAATCGGAAGCAGTCATGCTACCTGAATCGGCAACATGACCGTTATTTTCCGTTGGGACATGGGTATAAACCTCATTTTGAGAAGAGAAATTTGGTCTACCAGCAGCGATGTTTGCATACGTAGGTACATTGGAAAATTGGAATTTACTGAAGTGCTTGTTCCCCGTTGACGAGCGGCAAAGTTTGTTTGAGAATTGTGGTGGGTATGAATTGCTCGACCGGTAACCGGTTTTCGAAATTTGAACGTTTGAAAAATTTCTACCCGTCGAATCTGGATCCGATTGGAATTTCCGTCATCAATTTTGCACGGGAATTCAAAACTTTTTGCGTGAAGGGCATTCCCAGAAATTGGATTTATGATTGCCCCACAGTTTGCGCACTTAAATTTATTGGAATCTTCTCTCACAGGACATGCGTCCTTGGCGTGAGAGGTTCCACCACAAATCATGCATTTAGCATCCATGTGACAATGTTTGGTTCCATGACCCCACTTTTGGCACTTACGGCACTGGGTAGGGTTTGGAAATTTCCCCAGGCCTGCGGAAATGTTCCCATGTAACACGGACATGAGACATAATACAGGCCTTTTCCAAACTTTTCATATTATTTAGTTCACTTTTGTTAAAATGAACTAAATAAAATTCTTGAGAAATGCCCTCTGGGAAGTACCAGAGTGGGATTTCTTTTCATCTTAATTACTTGGACTGGTGAAAATCCAAGTAATTGAGAAATTTCAATTTAATCTCATCCAGTGATTTGTCATCACTGGGGAGACCTTTCAAGACGACTTTGAACAATCGCTCAGTTTTGTCGTCGTATGTGAAGAATTTATGGCGCTTCTCAGTTAAATACTGAAGAAGACGTTTGCGATCGTCAAAGGATCCCGGCAAAACGCGGCAGTCACCCTTCCTAGCAATCTGAAATGAAACCTTGATCCCCTGAAGGTTACTCAAAATCTCATTCCTAAAGCCAGAAAACTCGGCAACAGATACCACAATCGGCGGAATCCTTTGCTTTTCGCATGAATCGAATCACCTGGGCTAGATTCGATTTGCTCAATATCATCATTAATCAAATCGAACTGATTGCTCCAGTTCGATTGGAGAAGAATTATTTCCGATATTAGAGTTAGAAGGAATATCTGAATTCTCCAGCTTCCTTCTATTTTTTCCGCGCTTGGGCAGGACGGTCTTGAAACCTTGTTTCTTTGAAGGAAGTGGAGAATTCAGAGACTCCCCCTTCCTCTTGTTTTTTTAATGCTCATTGCTGAGCGTGGAGACGTGACCTTCTAAGAGGTTTTCCCAGAACGGTGTCCCTGCAGGATTACCACCGCTTGTCGGAATTTTACTTCCGCAAACGGGTCCAACGTAAAACGAAGGCACGGGTCCTTGCAAAGATCGTAACGGGATCAGTGGGTACAAATAGCGCTAAGAAGCACCGTTGAAATTAAAATAGCTTCGGGTAGTATTAAAAACTTCCTTCCGCAAAGAGAGAAAGAACCGCACAGCACGAAAGCACGATGCGGTCTGATTCTCCTTTCGCTTCTTTTCGTCAAAGTACAGTGACATACTTCGTCTTTTGTTCTAATATAGCTCGTCTGTGTTTGGTGTACCACAGTTCGAACCGAAGTTTTGTACTTCAGTTTATACATGTACCGCTCGGTACACGGTATACACCCGAACCTGAGTACGGTAGCGATGCGGGTTTGGTATTGAACGCAACTGAAGAAAAATATACTCAAGTTGAACTCAGTTCAGGTTCGTGGGAAGACTGCTCTCCATCATAGGCGTAACTAGAGTCTCGGTCTAGGGGGGGCCATGGCACCAGCTGGTGGGATGTAATTTTCAAAGGCGATTTAAAGCACTGTGCGCATTGATTGCAATAGAAATTGTTTGACTAAGTTTATCGCTCATTCGTCCTGGAACTAACATAAAAAAATCGCGAATAATACAATTGATTTCCAATGATGCTGTGATTGCTTCAAAACGCTGTGTCTGTGTCAACTTGTCTTCTACATGTTACTAAATGTGGATAAGTGTGTAATCTAAGATTCAAGAATCTTCTTCGAATAAATGAAATTCGATATGAGTATATTTCTGAAAGTTTTCAAGCGTTTTCCATGATTACTTAATGCATAAAGATCTCGATTTTTTTGAAACTTGAAATTTTTGAAACTCTTTAGATGTGGAATAAATTCCACGAAATTTTGTTATAATCAATATAAGTATTCATACAATTCCAAAATGTATGCTATGTGCTGAAATAGTTAAGTACCGATGAACACAAATTTGGAATCCTAAAGTGTTTTTTATGAGTCATAAATTCCATGTCATAAAATTCCAGTCATAAAATTATGAGTCATAAATCAAATTCCAGAATAACATAGGGTTTTTGTAGTTACTGACGATAGGAAGAGGCTTTATTATGGTTTTCTGAATAGGTGAAAGATTTCTCTGCAAAAATCAAAGAGACTTGAGAGACAACCAAATCTATCTGAATTGTGCTGCAATAGAAATGTTTTCTGATACGAACTGGTTTCTAAACCTAATTTTTTTTTTATCCTAAAAAACAAATTCTAACTAAAGCAGGCACAAAAGAGTTTTCCGATGATCCTTATGAAATCGCCAAAAAATTAAATGGAACAAGATCTTTTCAGGATTATAAAAATATTTCTTTAATGCAATCTCTGTTGTGAGTGCGAAGGTTGCCTAAGTTTTGTCCTAATACTTTCAATGGAATGCGTTGTTGATTTTTCTGTCATTGTAACAAAGATTCTTAAGTTTTATAATTTTATATCTTTCTGTGCCAGAATTATATAGCGAGAGCAAAAAGCTCCATAGGAATTTGATCAACTGTTTTGCGGCATACCTTGCGATTAACTCGAAGATTTTCGAAAGAATGGTCATTCGAAATTTCATTGACCGGATTTGTGTACATGTGCTCATTTTGATGTAGTTGCTTCAGTCTTTTCTGAAGCGGATGGTAGTTTAATAGAACAGAAATATTTATATCTTAATACAATTATGTTTTAATGTTTCCACACAGTTGTGGTCGAAATACGTATCTGCAAATATATCAAAAAGAATTGGTGGAATCAAATGGAGAGTACTTAACTCGTCTTAGACGGTTGATTACATTCCTCTAAAAGAGCTTTATACATTTTTCTGATAATAGTAAATGGTTTTTGATGAAACATCTTTACATTCGCTTAGAACTCTACAGTACAGGTATTCATTTAAAGTTTATTACTTATACTGTTTTTATGCGTATGAGATTGACTGCCACAGTTTGCCCGTTGTCAATTGGCAGGTAAATCAAATATGACTTAAAAATCCTATAAAACAGTTATAACTTTTTTATTTTTAAAGTTTTGAAGTCGCCACGAAACGGCGTGTTTTAATGTTATCTAAAATTAGACCATGCAGAAATGTACAAATGAAAATGAAAAAGATATGATGAAAAAAAACATATTTAGGGGTTGTCAGAATAAAGGTTCCTCAAAACACACGCGACCGATTCTTTCGCCATTGGTATGGAAAGGTAAATGGAACATTGCCTGCAGCAACCCAACGGTATAGAATCACGGCGACTACTTGTCGCCGTCGCGACGTTGGAATCGCTTAGGTCTGGGGGAGGCTTGTACCGTAAAAAATCTCCAAAAGTAACAGAATTACGAACTTGGTGTCGTTGACAAAGTTTTTCAGGAGAACTTTTGCCACGATTTTTATGAAGAATCAAACCTTATGTGTTGTGAAGTGGAAAAAATAAATTTTTCATCTCACTTTTAGGGGGATTGATCAGCAAGCTGAATACCCCCAAAGAAGCGTATTAACTTACTGACAAAATGTCTCGACGACACCATTACGCTCAATTGCAAAAGGTACTATTAAATAAACGCGCTAAAATAGTAGTTTGTGCAACTAGTAGATGATTTTTTTAGCACGAGTTGTACATTTATCCAACGAGGTTCGCCGAGTCCGTCAGGGTTGCATACTCAGCTGGTAGTGTAGCCTGGGCACTATTGTCCTTCTGACATCAACTAGAGTGAAAGTGTGCGTTCTTTGGGGTCTGCCTAGGATGTGGTGGGGTTCGACAGTGGGCTCTGTTTAACTTCTATTAAAAACTGCATGTGTCCGCAAGCAGGCCCTATCAAAGCGACCGTGTGTCGCTCAAAGCACACTAGCCTAGTCCTGGTGTTGGGTGGGACTTCAAATTTGACCCGACAGGTGCGGCTCCAACTGCGCCAGCGTCTGTTCTAGCATCCAGCGACTGAGTATGAAATGCTATTCCCCGGTGGATAGGGTCCTTAGGCCAACAACGTATTTATTATTAATTGCATATTATTCGGCAACTCGGCCGTACGAAAACCATTTTTTTGTTAAATATCTTGGCATATGCACAGCACATGTTTCGAAATGCACAAATTGATATGAAATTTGCGAAAAAGAATCCACGTGTCTTGGAGGGACTCGAACCCTCAACCTCCTACTCTCTAGATAGGCGTGATAACCCCTACACAACAAGACCACTTAAAGGCCACGTTTGCGGAAAAGCCATCAGAATCCGAGTCCCAACCTCCACCGCGGTTAGCTCTCTTTTTTGCAAATTGAATATCTTTCGGATGCTTGATATGTCCAATCTCCACATGTGCTTTACTATTGTATACCCACAGCCAAGCGAGTGCACATTGTTTATTAAACGAGAGGATCGCACTCTGAGTCGTACACGTATTTATTATTATTTTTTATTCAGGCTAAGGCCGAAGTGGCCTGTGCGGTATATAAGAGTCTTCTTCATTCGGCTCGGTCCATGGCTACACGTCGCCAACCACGCAGTCTACGGAGGGACCGCAAGTCATCTTTCGCCTGATCGATCCACCTTGCCCGCTGCGCAATTCGCCTTCTTGTGCCTGTCGGATCGTTGTCGAGAACCATTTTCACCGGGTTACTGTCCGACATTCTGGCTACGTGCCCGGCCCACCGCAGTCGTCTGATTTTCGCAGTGTGAACGATGGATGGTTCTCCCAGCAGCTCATGCAACTCGTGGTTCATTCGCCTCCTTCACGTACCGTCCGTCATCTGCACCCCACCATAGATGGTACGCAGCACTTTCCTTCCGAAAACTTCAAGTGCGCGCCGGTCCTCCAGAGCATCGTCCAGGTCTCGTGTCCGTAGAGGACTACCGGTCTAATGAGCGTTTTGTAGATTGTCAGTTTGGTACGGCGGCGAACTCTATTCGATCGGAGCGTCTTGCGGAGTCCAAAGTACGTACGATTTCCAGCCACTATGTGTCTCCGAATTTCTCTGCTGGTATCATTTTCGGCAGTCACCAGTGAGCCCAATAACACAAATCCTTCTACAAACTCGATTTCGTCACCACCGATGCAAACTCGCGGTGGGTGGCTCACATTGACCTCTCTCGCTTCGCTTTTCAGTCCTCATGTAGACTTCCTCCATCCTCTCAAAGTTACGTGCCATAATATCTATGTCGTCGGCGAAGCCAAATAACTGGACGTGAAAATCGTACCACTCGTGTCGATCCCTGCCCTTCGTATTACCCCTTCCAAAGCGATGTTGAATAGCAGACACGAAAGACCATCACCTTGCCGTAACCCTCTACGCGTTTCGAAGGGACTCGAGAATGCCCCTGAAACTCAAACTACGCACATCACCCGATCCTTCGTCGCCTTGACCAACCGTATCAGTTTATCCGGAAATCCGTTTTCGTGCATTAGCTGTCATAGCTGGTCCCGACCGTTTGTATCATATTCAGCTTTGAAGTCGATAAATAGATGATGTGTGGGCACGTTGTATTCGCGGCATTTCTGCAATAACTGACGTATGGCGAACACCTGGTCTGTGGTGGAGCGCTCACCCATAAATCCCGCCTAGTACTGCCCCACGAACTCTCTTGCAATTGGTGTTAGTCGGCGGCATAAAATTTGGAAGAGTACCTTGTAGACGGCGTTCAGCAATGTGATTGCGCGGTAGTTGCTACAATCCAGCTTATCGCCCTTTTTGTAGATGAGACACACGACACCTTCCATCCACTCCTGCGGCAGAACCTCATCCTCCCAAACCTTGGTAATCACCCAGTGTAGCGCTCTAGCCAGTGTCTCACCACCGTGTTTAAATAGCTCTCCTGGTGGTTGGTCAACTCCAGGGGCTTTGTTGTTTTTCAGCCGTTTTTCAGCCTCCTGGATTGCCTGGAGATTTGAAGCCGGAAGTCGCATGTCCTGCCCGTGTGCGCCTAGGTTCATTAACATTCCGTCACCGTTGCCTGCCACATCGCCATTCAGCTGCTCTTCGTAGTGCTGCCGCCACCTTTGAATCACCTCACGCTCGTTTGTAAGATGGTTCCCGTTTATGTCCTTACACATATCGGGCTGTGGCACGTGGCCCTTACGTGAACGGTTTAACTTCTCATAGAACTTTCGTGCGTTTTTAGCGCGGTACAGTTGCTCCGTCTCTTCACGGTTTCGATCTTCCTGCTGGCGGAAAATCGAGTTTTGTCTGTTCCGCGCCCGTTTGTACCGAGTTCGCCGTCGTGCGGTGTTGCAGCAATCTCGCCCATGCTGCATTCTTCTCCTCAACTAACTGCTCACATTCGCCGTCATACCAGTCGTTTCTCTGATTCGGAGCCACCGTGCCTAGTGCAGCGGTTGCGGTGCTTCCAATGGCGGATCGAATATCTTTCCAGCCATCTTCAAGAGATGCTGCGCCTAGCTGCTCTTCCGTTGGGAGTGCCACTTCCAGCTGCTGCGCGTAGTCTTGGGCTAGTCTACCGTCTTGTAGCCGCCCAATGTTAAGCCGCGGCGGACGACTCCGACGCGTGTTGATCACCGTCGAGAGTTTTGAGCGCAGACATACTGCGGCGAGGTAGTGGTCGGATTCAATATTCGCACTGCGGTAAGTGCGTACGTTCGTGATGTCGGAGAAGAATTTACCGTCGATTAGAACGTGGTCGATTTGGTTTTCCGTTTCTTGGTTAGGTGATCTCCATGTGGCCTTGTGGATATTTTTTGCGGGGAAAGAAGGTGCTTCGGACTACCATTCCGCGGGAGGCTGCGAAGTTTATGCATCGTTGGCCGTTGTCATTCGATACGGTGTGCAGACTATCCGGTCCGATGACCGGTCTATACATTTCCTCCCTTCCTACCTATGCGTTCATGTCACCGATGACGATTTTACGTCCCGCAGTGGGCATCCATCGTATGTCTGTTCCAGCTGTGCATAGAACGCTTCTTTCTCGTCGTCGGGTCTCCCTTCGTGTGAGCAGTGCACGTTGATGATGCTATAGTTGAAGAAACGGCCTTTAATCCTCAGCTTGCACATCCTGCCACCCAATCACGCGTTGGCGCATCTTAGCCAGCACTATGAAGCCGGTTCCCAGCTCGTTGTGGCTTTGGTAGAAGGTAGCCGCTCGATGCCCGCTTTTCCACACTTTCTGTCCTGTCCAGCAAATCTCCTGCAGCGCCACGACGTCGAAGTTGCGGGGATGTAATTCATCGTAGATCATCCTGTCGCAACCTGCGAAAGGTGACATTTACGATCGGAAAATCACCTGCCATGATTTTTTCACATTAGTTCGTCAGGAAACTTTAAACAGCTGGCAACATAAATGGACAAATGGGGAGTTGGGTAGATGACTGTATTCAATTCGCCCGCAGGTATCGAAACGTCCATGGTTCAAAAAATTGAATATAAGACGAGACTTCATTCGAACCATGTGTCTTCTAATGTGCAATCACTACACTTTAAACGCACACCTTTTCAGAGTGGGACTCTCGGAAAACAATCTCTGTGTTTACGGAGAGGATTATCAGGACATCGATCATGTCGTGTGGGCGTGCAAAGAGCATCGTGGCCCCAGATCTGCGCTAACTGAACATCTCCGGGTCCGAGGAAAACAACCAAAGCCTATTAGGGAAGTGTTGTCGGGCCTTGATCTTGAGTACATGTTCCTGGTCCACCAATTTTTGAAAGTTGCTGATGTAAGACTTAAATTATTGTCTGCCCATTCCCTTGTCTGTCGAACCCCATTACGAATGTCTTCCTCCTGTTGTACATTTCAATGTCTGTCGTTAATCCCTTCCGTGTGTCAACCTCTCGTCGTCTCCTAAAAAAAGTTTGTTTGTCCCGTTACAGATGTGAAACATCGCGAGGAATGTCAACTTTGTGAACATCAGCATTGTAATTACTTAAGTATCCTAAAATCCTTTCCTACTGTATTATTGTATTCCCTAACCTCGACTAATCCCCGAGTCCTTCGGTTCCCCAAAACTAACACTATGTATAAGAATCAAGAAATGTATTGTTAAACCTGACTCCGGCTCCGTAATGCTTCACGGTAAATGAGCCTTCCAAATAAACGAAAGATTTAAAAAAAAAGATTAATGATTATGATTCACGTTTAAATTGATTTTTGACAATAATTAACGATAATGATTAATGAATAAAACGTGTGGAGCATGATTAACGATTACCGATCGCGATTAAATGTTGACACAACATTATGTATGATTGATAATTAACGGTCGATATGATTAATGATTATGAATAATCAAATTGAATGATTTGCATATAGTGATCATGATCAATAATCAAATATTCTTTCTCTAATAGTACGTTCAGATTATGAGCTATATCACTTGATATAGCGAATCTTGACATGAGATGACATATGCATTATTTCCAGTGAAAACTAGATGTACAAACACTGATGTCAAGATGCTCTATATCAAGTGATATAGCTCATAATCTGAACGTACTATAAGGCAACTAAATTGGATTAATCAAATTGTTCAATTATATTAGATTATTTAGACCGTAGTTGAATATGCTCTGGCAGAAGGCCATGGAAACTTTGAATTTTGTATACATACCACCCACGGTATACAGAATCAAGGTAGGCTCGTAAAGAAAATGACAGTTAAAAAGTGACGTGATTGTTATCGCATTATGAACGAGTGCAAAAGAAGCCCAAACTAAATCGTAGAGCGTTGGCTTGCTTCGTCCCGAGCAGCGATTTTTTTTCCTGTTCGGGTGTGCCACTGCGACCAGTTATTAGATCTATTGTAGCGTTAAGGTTCCCCCAAACCCACGCGACGCGACAGTCGCGACGCGATTCTATCGCTTGGCGACAGCGATTCTGTCGCCATTGGTATGGATGCGTAAATAAAACATTGCCTGCAGCGACCCAACGATAGAATCGCGGCGACTAGTTGTCGCCGTCGCGGCGATCAAATCGCTTGGGTCTGGGGGAGCCTTTACCCGTATTCTTAGTGCATGTCCAACTTACTCCATTACTATTCAGAAGCAATGTATAATCGTTTTCGATACAGTTTTTATTTTGTTTACTCAAGAGCACCATGACAAGGTCCCGCTATTTAGACCATTCACAGAGAGCAATCCCATTGAAGGCGCCCCCCCTATCAATAGGAAATCAATCCTGTCTTGAGAAAACAGAACAGTAATACTGTTTTGGCCATGCATCGGAATATCACCAGTAAAGCTACAAACCCGGGATTAAGCTCTGTATACAAGACCATTTCAATCAAGAGAATTTGTTTAGTAATAAGAACTTCCGTATGTTGCTTTCACTACCATTGTTCTTCAGTTCATGTAGAGTTAGTACGTATTTAAACCCCTAGCTCGATTTTTCCAGCAGTCACTCAAACAAGAGGAATTCGAGTCTTTCAACTGGAAGGTAGCATTAATTATGTTTTATTTCTGAGACTGCTGTTGGTAGCGGAGACTAAATACGATGAATCTTTTACCACAACTTATTGCCCTGGCTAGACAAATCGATTAAGCTAGGGCGCTGATTGGTAGATCTTACACCGTAACACACTACGTCAAAATGATCTACCGTGTTACGGAAAACACTGTTGGTTACTATCAACTACCCCGAAGCCAACATTTTGCGCTATTGCAGGTACGGGCTCGCACTGCTTGCGTCCACATAAGTCTCAATTGTACACTAGTTGCTATACCAGCACCCAGATTGGTCCCAGTTCCTCATTGAAAGTATCTAACTGTTTCACATATCGTGGCGCTAAAATCGACTCTGACCACTATCTGGTAATGGTTAAACTGCGCCCAAAACTATCCGTCATCAACAATGTTCGTTACCGACGACCGCCGCGGTACGACCTAGAGCGACTGAAGCAACCTGATGTCGCCACTGCATACGCGCAGCATCTCGAGGCAGCGTTGCCGGAAGAGGGTGAGCTCGATGGGGCCCCTCTTGAGGACTGCTGGAATACAGTCAAAGCAGCCATTAACGACGCAGCGGAGAACAACGTCGGGTATATGGGACGAAGTCGACGGAACGATTGGTTCGACGAAGAGTACAGGCAGATTCTGGAGGAGAAGGACGCAGCGCGAGCGGTCGCGCTGCAGCAAGGTACCCGGCAGAACGTGGAACGTTATAGACGGAAGCGGAGACAGCAGACTCGCCTTTTTCAGGAGACGAAACGCCGCCTGGAAGAAGCGGAGTGCGAGGAGATGGAACAGCTGTGCCGTTCTCAAGAAACACGCAAGTTCTACCAGAAGCTCAACGCATACCGCAAAGGCTTCGTGCCGCGAGCCGAAATGTGCCGGGATAAGGATGGGAGTATCTTGCCGGACGAACGTGTGGTGATCGAAAGGTGGAAGCAGCACTACGAGGAACATCTGAATGGCGCTGAGAGTACAGGCAGTGAAAGTCAAGGCAGCGGAGGAGATGACTACGTCAGTTCAGCGGACGATAGAAGTCAACCAGCCCCCACCTTGAGGGAAGTTAAGGATGCCATCCAACAGCTAAAGACCAATAAATCAGCTGGTAAGGATGGTATTGGAGCTGAGCTCATCAAGATGGGCCCGGAAAAGCTGGCCACTTGCCTGCACAAACTGATAGTCAGAATCTGGGAAACTGAACAGCTACCGGAGGAGTGGAAGGAAGGGGTTATATGCCCCATCTACAAGAAAGGCGACAAGCTGGAGTGTGAGAACTTTCGAGCGATCACCATCCTTAATGCCGCCTACAAAGTCATCTCCAGATCATCTTCCGTCGTCTGTCACCATTCGTGAATGAGTTCGTGGGAAGTTATCAAGCCGACTTCGTTGACGGCCGCTCGACAACTGACCAGATCTTTACTGTACGGCAAATCCTTCAAAAATACCGTGAATACCAGGTCCCAATGCACCATCTGTTCATTGATTTCAAGGCGGCATACGACAGTATAGACCGCGTAAAGCTATGGAAAAATATGTACGAGAACAGCTTCCCTGGAAAGCTTACCAGATGGTAGCAACGGTTGATGGTGTGCAAAACCGTGTGAAGATTTCGGGCGCACACCAGTTCTTTTGAATCGCGCCGAGGACTAAGACAAGGTGATGGACTTTCGTGCCTGTTGTTCAACATTGCGCTAGAAGGTGTCATGCGGAGAGCCGGGTGTAACAGCCGGGGTACGATTTTCAACAGATCCAGTCAATTTATTTGCTTCGCGGATGACATGGACATTGTCGGCAGAACATTTGCAAAGGTGGCAGAACTGTACACCCGCCTGAAACGTGAAGCAACAAAAGTTGGACTGGTGGTGAATGCCTCAAAGACAAAGTACATGCTTGTGGGCGGAACCGAGCGCGACAGGGCCCGCCTGGGAAGCAGTGTTACGATAGACGGGGATACCTTCGAGATGGTCGAGGAATTCGTCTACCTCGGATCCTTGCTAACGGCTGACAACAACGTTAGTCGTGAAATACGGAGGCGCATCATCTGTGGAAGTCGGGCCTATTACGGGCTCCAGAAGAAACTGCGGTCGAAAAAGATTCGCCACCGCACCAAATGTGTCATATACAAGACGTTAATAAGACCGGTAGTCCTCTACGGACATGAAACATGGACAATGCTCGAGGAGGACTTGCAAACACTCGGAGTATTCGAGAGACGGGTGCTTAGGACCATCTTTGGCGGTGTGCAAGAAGACGGTGTGTGGCGGCGAAGAATGAACCATGAGCTCGCCCAACTCTACGGCGAACCCAGTATCAAGAAGGTAGCTAAAGCCGGAAGGGTACGACGGGCAGGGCATGTTGCAAGAATGCCGGACAGCAACCCTGTAAAGATGGTGTTTGCTTCCGATCCGGCAGGGACGAGACGACGTGGAGCGCAGCGAGCGAGATGGGCAGACCAGGTGCAAAACGACTTGGCGAGCGTGGGGCGTATTCGAGGATGGAGAGATGTGACCTCGAACCGTGTATTGTGGCGTCAAATTGTTGATTCAGTGTTATCTGTTTAGATGTAGACTAAATAAATGAAATGAAAGGACGTGGCCAGGTGTGTTGAGAAAATCGAGTCCGCCTAATTGTAGATTTTAGCGGAATCTACAATGACCGTGGATACGTTTATCTCTGCAGCTCCATCTACGATTTGTACAAGGGTTTGTGCTAAGCTATTGTGTCGCCAGCACTAAATTGAATTCCGACTTCCGACGTTTTACTTCCGAACTTACTTCCGACATCATGAACGTCAGAACAAAATTTGAGTTTGCCACCAAAACATTGTCGGAAGAGCGTTCGGAAGTGCGGAAATCGACTTCCGAACTTCAATTTGGTGCCAGCGACGTTGTCAGCGACAAAACAAGCTCGATTTTGTGACAGATAACACCGTGCAGTGCTGCATATTTATTTTATTTTTCCGTGTGAATCTCGTCGGAAGTGGGCCTTGCTGTCAGTTCATCAGCGTCATACAAACAGTTTTAGTCTAAAAACACAATATCTGTGGGACTAATGCAATAGATTTCAAAAAATATATTTTTTGTGATACTTTTCTATTTCGTTACCGAAAATGATAACTATGCATCTAGTGATGATGGAAATATTGAAACATATAAAATACATAACCTGCTACATGGGAACACATTTTGAGCATCCCACTTAATGCTGCTGTGCTAACACGGTGCCTGGTGGAACCACGTTGTACTATAGGGTGTATGAAGCTACAGAAAGTATTAAAAAGCATATTTCTTCTGTGAACTTGTTAAATTAAATGTAAACTATACAGGAAACATGTGTGATAATAAACTATGATTTCTTAGGATCTCCGAAATGTCCTGGAGTTTGAATCAAATAGTTTAACGGATCAATCACAGCTTCCATGATGTTCTCAGCCGCGGTATCAACCCAATTATGTCCTCCGAGTATGTGTTTCTCATTTGCGTCCAAAAATATGATATGTTGGAAGATCTCCAAATTATCCTGGAGCTTGGATCAAATGGTCTGCCGAATCAACCACGATTTTCAATATGTCTAATGCCGCGGTATCAATACAATTACAGGCCTGATAGCGGGTCACTTTTTAGTGACTTGGTCACTTTTTTCGAGCAAGTCACTAAAAAGTCTCTTTTTTCGACCTCAAGTCAATAAAGTCACTTTTTCTCGTAAAAAGTCACTATTTTCAACTATTTTGAAACTATCCACTATTTTTTTTTTTTAAAGCCTAATGTATCCGTCGGATGATGCTTTGTTAATGGTGGAAATGAAATTACGGATCTTGGAAAAATGATCGCTCTGAAACTTCGCCAGCTATTTAACTCGCTGCTCTTATTGGCATTTCTCCAGTAACTAATTGAAGATGTTTTACGTCACAATTTATAAATTGGTATACAGTCATGCAAGCAGGAGACCTCCCGATTCCGATTTTTTTTAACTCAAACTTTATACAGTGGGGGAAGGCGTAGAGGCGTGATTCATTGGGAGACTTGATTCTCCTCTGTTTTACCGAGAACTAAAGTAGTATTGTTATAGCGTATTTTAAAAACAGATCCTCTAGACAAAAGATCGTTATGTGGCGAGTTATTTTTTTTTTATGACAACCTTTTTTACTCTATTATTTACTGTGTTTTGTTCCTCCTAAAGATGTTTTTAGTGCCCATTCAAAATTTTAACAACTTCTCCCAATAATGACCAAATGCTATCATTTTTTCACAGCATAAAGCTATAAATCAGTCATCCATACAAAAATTGGCGAAAAAATTCAAGAAAATATAAATTGTTCTCAAGCGGCTATTTTTTGTAGATTTGACAGATGTAATGAAGGGTTTGCTCTAAAAAAATATTTTTAGAGTAGATATCATAGAAAAGAGATCTAGTCTCCCCATTTTTAAAAATTGTATGCGCTGTCGAATTCCATAGCAAAAATCGTTCATAAATACGCACAGCAAGTCGGAAAATCTGCGTATTTTAGAGAAAAAATATTTAAAAGTTCAGAGATCATGGTCCCGAATTATAGGCAGGAGGTCGAGCGTTCAATCCCAGGCTCGTTGTACATGAATCTTCATTTTTTTTTGTTTCGTTTTCTACCAAAACAATCCGTACTGTTGTTTCTTTCGCACTAAATATTCCAAAAACTTCCGTGACACCTATGACAAATCGTAGAGTTCTTTTGGCATCTTTCTTAAGTAGGTATTCGGCTAAACCAGTGATCGTAATTTTCACCTCATTCTCACGACACGAGAAGAGCCCATGCTCATGCTCATAATTCATGCTCATTCACGCAGATTTTCGCCGAGAAATCATTTTTGGGAAGAAAAACAGGTCTTATGAGTGGATAGTAATGTTTCGCCTACTTCCAGTGGCGAAAAATATTTGATTTACTCGCAAGACTACTCATAGTTTTGAGTAGTCCTGCTTTTGACTTGATATTGAGTAAAATTTCGTGTAAGTGCTTAAAAGAGAGGGCAATCAGAGTTTGTAGAAATAGATAACAAATTTATCAAACTTGTATACAAGTGCAAAAAAAACAGATTCGGATAGGCAGCCCCACAGAGAAGTGATGATTTTTGCTTTGTTCTCGCTCATCTTGTGTTGCGGGCCTCACTGCTGTGTAGAACAAGTTGAAATCAAACATAATTTTTCATAACGACGTATGTAACAATTATGAGGATTCGAGAAATCCTTTGCAGAAAGTTTGCAAAACTTTTTCTAAAATTGTTTAAAAACTAAATCTTTTTTCGATATTTTTATCCGCTGGCATACATCAATACATGGCACGTAATAAGCGTGCTCCACGTCATAGCTCAGTTAATTAAAATTGCCTGTGAAAAACGATAAAATTATACATACACCGGTATGCTGTACATACGTCGCTGTACATTGGTCGGTTTTCCATAGTGCACGATTGACGCAACTGCAGATTTGTTTTGTTTTGCTTTTTTGGTACATAGGTCGCTCTTATGTTAAAGCGACGTATGTAACAGTGAGACTTCAAAAATTGAAAATTTTACATACGTCGATTCGTAAAAAGATTGAATTAAAGAATTTTAGGATCTCAAACTAGTAAAATCGATGCGTATTATATAAAGCCGCGTGTGATTGTCATGTTGGATTAAAAGCCTCGTTTTGTTTACTTTTGTTACATACGTCCTTATGAAAAATTATGCTTGAAATGCATAATCAGAACCAGTGCTTCCCGCAATTTGAGCTTTTTGAAAGAAATTTATCATGAGGTTCTGAGTTCGTTCTAAGAGAAAAGAGTGGTGAGTGAAAGATGTTTCCACTACAAATTACGAAAAAAAAAAGATTCACCTTCAACCCAAAAACGCTTGATTTCGTCTCATCGAACTTGCAACTGAAACTAAAAGTCACTATTTGGTCACTTTTTTTTGCAACTGAAAGTCACTTTTTCGTTTAACTCTTTCAGATCTATAATGATTTTTTTTCATGAATTAATTTGAGTACTGCAATCAAAAGCTTTTATGTTGTTTTATTGATTGCGCTATTCAAATTAATTCATGAAAAAAATGTTACTTAGGTCCTTTTGAAAAGTTAAGCGAGATTTGGTCCCTTTTTTCGTCGGCTCTGGTCACTAAAGTCACTATTTTGAGCGCCATCCGTCGCTACCAGCCCTGAATTATGTCCTCAAAGCATTTGCTTATCAATTTCGTTTCAAATTCAGGCATGTGAGATGTTGTAATTGATCTCCAAATTGTCTTGGAGTTTGAATTAAATGGTCTACCGCATCAACCTATGGTTTCTATGATGTCCTCAGGCGCGGTATCAACCCAGTTATGTCCTCCAAGTATATGTCTTTCTTTTGCTTT
>NC_085139.1:293496335-293629481 GCF_024139115.2 Armigeres subalbatus
TCAAACCAGGTATATGAGATGTTGTAAGATCTCAAATTGTCCTGAATTCGGATCAAATGGTCTACTGTATCAACCAATCTTGATGTCCTCCAGCCGCAGTTGCAACCCAATTATGTCCTCTATATATTTTTCTTTCATTTTTGTCTCAAATCCAGGATATGAGATTTTGTAAGATCTCCAAATAATTCTGGAATTTGGAACAAATGGTCTTCCGAATTGTTGGTTTCCAAAAATCTCGAAATGAATGGATTTCTGAACTGTTATTTGTTTGGAGTCTTGTTGTTATTATTTTTATGACCTTTCTTTCAATTCCTTACCGAATAACAACACACCAATTAACATTTAAAATACATTTATTAATTTTTTGTTTTTGTGTTCTTTATGTCTACAGGACTATGTTTCAACTGCCTCTTCCCATTTTCGCTTCGTTCATCTTCGTTTCCTGTTTTTTTTTTTGTTGCAGTTGCTTTTTGTTTTGTTTTTTTTCTCTTCTATTGTTGTCTCATCGTAGCAGAAGAATGTTTCTGTTTCCAAGTTAATCTGCTTTTTCTTACCGTTCCATTTTCTCAATTTGCGTTCTGTAGCTGTGTGGCCTTGAAACACATTCCAACAAGGGTGTGAGCCTTCTTGATTTTGTTTCTTCACCATGCTCGTGTTTAACTATTTTGTTTTTTAATGTTGCACCCCATCGTTTGATTCCTCAGCTTATTTTCTTGTCAATGTTTTGTTTTTAAATGTTGTTTAAATCTGTCTTTGATTTTCTCCACTTTCATGTTGTTTTTAGATTCTGTTTTTTCGTTTCATCGTATTCATATATGTGTGTTTTTTAAGTTGTTCTGCTTCAATATATCAAAAAGGAACTGAAAAGTTGAGATTTATTCTTTTGTTTCATCATGTGTTACGTGTTTTGTTTTCAGTATTATGTCAATTATAATCATGATCTGTTTGGGGATCGTATTCGAGAGGTGTGGTGTGTAAGATAGACTGAATTGACTGTTACAACCATATTTTGATTGAATGGTGAACGGAAAACAAATTGCTATTCGAGTTCTTTGCATTTTTGTAAGTTTTTTCTTCGCGGAAGTTTCACTTTTGTACGATTCCGTTTTGCAACGTGGAGGCAAATTCTTCAACTGGAATCATTTGTCGGAAACTTCCGGTTGGTGCGTTGGTTTCTTACTGTTGCTAGTTTTCTGAGTTTTAGTAAAAATTAGTTACACTTTTATTAGTCTCTCCCTTTTTTGCTATCACTGCACCTTCCTTGTGAGATTTTGGTTTGTGTATTTACTTAAAATGCGTTTAGAGTGTATTCTCACATCTTTCCTCTATTTTTGGTTTTCTTATAAAAATAAAGTTTCTGTTTTGTTGAATGTCCTTGACATGTTTTCAAGTTTGTCGCTCGTTCTAACTCAATAGATAAACAAATTCGCTCAACAACGGTTTGTTTTGACAGCAACTTCTCACATTCTCTGGCTTTTGTTTACCTTTGCACTGCGTTAGTGTAAATAGGTCATCTTCCGTTTTAATTCCCCGCTGTTCATTAGGGCAAGCGCCGCGTTCGCGTGGATTCCAAATCCGCAGCCGAGTCTCGTTAGTTTAATGCATCGCTATTCATTTACTCATAACTCTTCTGCTTTGACTTCCGGTGTGTAAGTGTATAAAACAAAAACTTAACTGTGTCGATGATATCAATCAAACTCTATTCTGTGTGTTTTGTCCAAGTGCATAAAACGCGCATTTGAGCGTCCAGATTGAATTTGAAACGAAAAGAAATCAGATAAGTTGTGAACATGTTCAACTTGCGCGTAACAACTTGCTGTCACTGAAATCTGAAATGTTTACGATTTACACTTTTGGTTCTCACAGAACTTTTTTTGTGTAGCTTGTTTACTGCGTAGGATTCAGTGTTGCCATGTCAACCGATGCGAAAGTTTGTTTGTTCGTTTGCTTTCGGTGGAGAAGCCAATGCCGAATATTGTTTTATTTTGGTTGATTATATTCAGTTTAGAGCCCCATAACCAAGTATAATCTGCTGTCGGCTTAGGTTGTCGCTAAACCCGAAAGACGGTCGAAACTTTTGAATTTTGGCGATGATATTGCCGATCCGTAGTTTACGGTTGACGATACAAGCAGGCTTCGAACTATTTTGAATGCTGCTGAACTGTCAGTTCTGTTGTTTCAGCAGTTGCTTTTTCATCCGTATTTGATCGATATATTGTCAAATTTATACAGTGATATATGAGCAAAGCAATACGTGTAATGTGAACGGCGGTCATCATCAGATCCAGTCAAGATCCAGTCCAAGATCCAGTCAGTCAGGTTCCAGTCCAGGTCAGTCCAAATCCCAGTCCAGATCCAGTCAGGTCAGTCCAGATCAGTCAGATCAGTCCAGATCCAGTCCAGATCCAGTCCAAGGTCCAGTCCCAGATCCAGTCCAGTCAGTCCAGGTCAGTCCAGATCCAGTCCAGATCCAGTCAATCCAGGTCAGTCAGGTCAGTCCAAGGTCCAGTCCAGAGTCCAGTCCAAGTCAGTCCAGGTCCAGTCCAGTCGGTCAGTCCAGGTCAGTCCAGATCAGTCCAGGTCCAGTCCGATCAGTCCAGAGTCAGTCCAGGTCAGTCCAGAGTCGGTCCAGGTCGGTCCAGAGTCAGTCCAGGTCCAGTCCAGGTCAGTCCGATCAGTCCAAGATCAGTCCAGGTCAGTCAGATCGGTCCGATCCAGTCAGTCCAGATCAGTCCAGGTCCAGTCCAGGTCCAGTCAGTCCAGTCAAGTCAGTCAAGATCAGTCGATCCAGTCCAGATCCAGTCAGATCAGTCCAGGTCCAGTCCAGTCCAGTCAGTCCAGGTCCAGTCCAGATCCGATTAGGTCCAGATCGATCCAGTCCAGTCCAGTCCAAATCGATCAGTCCAGATCCAGTCCAGATCAGTCAGGTCAGTCCAGAGTCGATCCAGGAGTCCAGTCAGATCGATCCAGTCCAGGTCCAGTCCAGATCAGTCCAGGTCAGTCAGATCCAGTCGGTCAGTCAGATCCGGTCCAGGTCAGTCCAGATCCAGTCAGGTCAGTCCAGGTCAGTCAGGTCAGTCCAGGTCCAGTCAGGTCAGTCCAGATCCAGTCCAGGTCGGTCCAGTCCAGTCCAGTCAGTCCAGATCCAGTCAGGTCCAGTCAGATCAGTCCCAGGTCGGTCCAGGTCAGTCCAGATCCAGTCGGTCCAGTCCAGTCAGGTCAGTCCAGGTCAGTGATCCAGTCCAGGTCCAGTCCAGGTCAGTCCAGAGTCGGGTCAGTCCAGGTCAGTCCAAGTCCAGTCCAGATCCAGTCCAGGTCAGGTCAGGTCATCCAGTCCAGATCCAGTCAGTTCAATCCAGATCCAGTCAGATCAGTCCAGATGATCCAGGTCAGATCCGGTCGAGTCAGGTCAGTCCAGTCCAGTCAGGTCAGTCCAGAGTCCAGTCAAGTTGGTCAGGTCCAGGTCCAGTCCAGGTCAGTCCAGGTCGGTCTGGAGTCGGTCAGTCCAGTCAGTCCAGATCCAGTCCAGGTCAGTCAGGTCAGTCCAGGTCGGTCAAGATCCAGTCCAGGTCAGTCAGGTCCAGTCAGTCCAGTCCAAGATCAGTCCAGATCCAGTCAAGTCGGTCAGATCCAGGTCAGTCAGATCCAGTCAGGTCCAGTCAGGTCAGTCCAGATCGGTCAAGTCAGTCCAGTCAGTCAGTCAGTCAAGGTCAGTCAGATCCAGTCGGATCAGTCCAGTCCAGTCCAGTCAGGTCAGTCCAGTCCAGTCCAGGTCAATCGGTCCAGTCGGATCCAGTCCAGGTCAGTCCAGATTCAAGAGTCCAGTCGGAGATCGGTCCAGGTCGGTCAGGTCAGTCAGTCCAGATTCAAGTCGGAGTCCAGATCCAGTCCAGATCAGGTCAGGTCGGTCCAGGTCCAGTCCAGGTCCAGTCCAAGGTCAGTCCAGGTCAGTCCAGGTCAAGTCCAGTCAGATCAGTCCAGGTCAGTCCAGATCCAAGTCAGTCAGGTCAGGTCCAGTCAGATCAGGTCGGTCAGGTCAGTCCAGGTCAGTCCAGATCCAGTCCAGATCCAGTCAGTCGGTCGATCCAGTCAGTCAGTCCAGATCTAGTCAAGTCGGTCCAGTCCAGATCCAAGTCCAGATCCAGTCCAGGTCAGTCCAGGTCAGTCCAAGATCAGTCAAGTCAGTCCAGATCCAGTCCAGATCCAGTCGATCCAGGTCCGGAGTCCAGTCAGGTCAGTCCAGGTCAGTCAAGATCCAGTTCGATCCAGATCCAGTCAAGTCAGTCAAGATCCAGTCAGGTCAGTCCAGGTCAGGTCCGAGATCCAGTCAGGTCAGTCCAGGTCAGTCAAGATCCAGGTCAGATCGATCCAGGTCAGTCCAGGTCCAGTCCAGATCCAGTCAGGTCAGTCCAGGTCAGTCAGATCCAGTCCAGGTCCAGTCCAGGTCAGTCCAGATCCAGTCCAGATCGGTGGAGTCCAAGTCCAGATCCAGTCCAGGTCAGTCCAGTCCAGTCCAGGTCAGTCAGGTCAGTCCAAGATCAGTCCAGGTCCAGTCCAGATCCAGTCAGAGTCCAGTCCAGGTCAGTCAAATCCAGTCAGGTCCAGTCCAGGTCAGTCAGATCCAGGTCAGATCCAGTCCAGTCGGTCAGTCCAGTCCAGGTCAGTCAGGTCCGGTCCAGATCGGTCAAGTCAGTCCAGGTCAGTCCAGGTCCAGGTCAGTCCAGGTCCAGGTCAATCCCGGAGTCAGTCCAGATCCAGTCCAGATCCAGTCAGATCCAGGTCAGATCCAGGTCCAGATCCAGTCAGTCAGATCCAGTCCAGGTCAGTCCAGGTCCAGTCCAGGTCCAGTCAGTCAGGTCAGTCAGAGTCAGTCCAGGTCGGTCAAGATCCAGTCCAGGTCAGTCAAGTCAGTCAAGATCCAGATCCAGATCAGTCCAGATCCAGTCCAGATCCAGGTCAATCCAGATCCAGTCCAAGTCCAGTCCAGATCCAGTCCAGATCCAAGTCCAGTCCAGGTCGAGTCCAGGTCAGTCCAGAGTCAGTCCAGGTCAGTCGATCCAGTCCAGGTCAGTCCAGATCCAGTCCAGGTCCAGTCCAGGTCAGTCCAGGTCCAGTCCAGATCCAGTCCAGATCAGTCAAGGTCAATTCCAAGTCAGGTCAGATCAGTCGGTCCAGTCAAGATCCAGTCCAGAGTCCAAGTCCAGGTCAGTCAGATCCAAGTCGGTCAGATCGGTCCAGATCCAGTCCAGGTCGGTCCAGATCGGTTCCAGTCAGGTCAGATCAGGTCAGTCCAGATCCAGTCCAGTCAGGTCGGTCAGGTCCAGTCCAAGTCGATCCAGATCGGTCCAGGTCCAGTCAGGTCAGTCAAGATCAGTCCAGGTCAGTCCAGGTCCAGTCCAGGTCAGTCCAGATCCAGTCAGATCCAGGTCCAGATCAGTCCAGGTCAGTCCAAGAGTCAGTCCAGGTCCAGTCCAGATCAGTCAGATCCAGTCCAAGATCCAGTCCGATCCAGTCCAGATCAGTCCAGATCAGTCCAGAGTCAGTCCAGATCAGTCCAGATCCAGTCCAGGTCAGTCCCAGGTCAGTCAGTCAAGATCAGTCCAGGTCAGTCCAGATCCAGTCCAGGTCAGTCCCAGGTCCAGTCCAGGTCAGTCCAGGTCAGTCCAGGTCAGTCCAGGTCAGTCCAAGATCCAGTCCAGATCAGTCCAGGTCAGGTCAGATCAGTCCAGGTCAGTCAGGTCCAGTCCAGATCCAGTCCAGGTCAGTCGATCAGATCCAGTCCAGATCGGTCCAGGTCCAGTCCAGGTCAGGTCGGTCAGGTCCAGTCCAGATCCAGTCCAGGTCAGTCCAGATCCAGTCCAGATCCAGTCCAGATCAGTCCAGGTCAGTCCAGGTCAGTCCAGTCAGTCCAGGTCAGTCCAGGTCAGTCAGTCCAGGTCCAGTCCAGGTTGAGTCCAGGTCGGTCAGGTCGGTCAGTCAGTCCAGGTCCAGTCCAGATCCAGATCCAGGTCCAGTCAAGATCCAGTCAGGTCAGATCCAGGTCCAGGTCAGATCCGGTCCAGGTCAGTCCAGGAGTCAGTCCAAGTCCAGTCGATCCAGTCAGGTCAGTCCAGATCCAGTCCAGATCCAGTCCAGGTCCGATCCAGATCCAGTCAGAGTCAGATCGAGTCAGATCAGGTCCAGTCCAAGTCAGATCCAGGTCAGTCCGATCCAGTCCAGATCAGTCCAGATCCAGTCCAGATCAGTCCAGATCAGTCCAGATCCAGTCCAGATCCAGTCCAAGATCCAGTCGATCAGGTCAGTCCAGGTCAGGTCCAAGTCCAGTCCAGGTCCAGTCCAAGGTCAGTCCAGGTCGGTCAAGATCCAGTCCCAGGTCAGATCCAGATCCAGGTCAAGTCAGTCCAGGTCAGTCAGATCCAGTCCAGGTCAGTCAGGTCAGTCCAGAGTCGATCAGGTCAGTCCAGATCCAGTCCAGGTCAGTCCAGTCAGTCCGTCCAGATCCAGGTCGGTCAGTCCGATCCAGATCCAGTCCAGGTCCAGTCCAGATCCAGTCCAGGTCAGTCAGATCCAGTCAGGTCAGTCCAGATCGGTCCAGGTCAGTCAGGCAGATCAGTCCAGATCCAGTCCAGATCCAGTCAGGTCAGTCAGAGTCCAGTCCCGATCGGAGTCGAAGTCCAGGTCGGTCAGGTCAGTCCAGATCAGTCCAGGTCAGTCCAGATCCAGTCCAGATCGGTCAGTCCAGGTCAGTCCAGGTCCAGTCCAGGTCGGTCAGATCAGTCCAAGTCAGATCAGGTCGGTCCAGATCCAGTCCAGTCCAGTCCAGGTCAGTCAGGTCGGTCCAAGGTCAGTCCAAGTCAGTCGGTCAGTCCAGGTCAGTCCAGGTCCAGTCCAGATCCAGTCCAGGTCAGTCCAGGTCAGTCCAGGTCAGTCCAGATCAGTCCAGGTCAGTCCAGATCCAGTCCAGGTCCAGTCAGATCCAGTCAGATCCAGTCAGATCCAGTCCAAGTCAGTCAGGTCAGTCAAGATCAGTCAGTCAGGTCAGTCAGATCCAGGTCCAGATCCAGTCCAGGTCAGTCCAGATCCAGTCAGATCCAGTCCAGATCCAGTCCAAGATCAGTCCAGATCCAGTCCAGGTCCAGTCCAGATCCAGTCCAGTCAGTCCAGATCAGTCCAGGTCAGTCGATCCAGTCCAGATCCAGTCCAGGTCAGTCAGGTCAGTCAGATCCAGTCAGGTCAGTCCAGGTCAGTCCAGGTCAGTCCAGATCCAGTCCAGATCCAGTCCAGATCCCAGTCCAGATCAGTCAGTCAGTCAGATCCAGTCAGGTCCAGTCCAGGTCAGGTCAGTCCAGGTCAGTCCAGATCCAGTCCAGATCCAGTCAGATCCAGTCCAGATCCAGTCAGGTCAGATCCAGTCCAGTCCAGTCAGGTCAGTCAGGTCCAGTCCAGATCAGTCCAGGTCAGTCAGATCCAGTCCAGATCCAGGTCCAGATCCAGTCAGGTCAGTCCAGATCGGTCAGATCCAGTCCAGTCAGTCCAAGTCAGTCCAGGTCAGTCAAGTCAGATCCAGGTCAGTCCAGGTCAGTCCAGGTGATCCAGGTCCAGTGGATCGGTCCAGTCAGTCAGGTCAGTCCAGTCGGTCAGATCAGTCCAGATCCAGTCCAGGTCAGTCCGATCAGTCCAGGTCAGTCAGGTCGGTCAGATCAGTCCAAGTCGGTCAGGTCAGTCAGTCGGTCAGTCAGTCCAGGTCAGTCCAGTCAGTCCAGTCGGTCAGTCAGTCCAAGTCGGTCAGATCCAGTCCAGAGTCCAGATCCAGGTCAGTCCAGTCGGTCAGTCCAGTCAGGTCAGTCCAGTCAGTCAAGTCCAGTCCAGTCCAGGTCCAGTCCAGGTCCAGTCCAGATCCAGTCAGATCCAGTCCAGTCAGTCCAGTCCAGTCAGGTCCAGTCCAGGTCAGTCCAGATCCAGTCAGGTCAGTCAAGATCCAGTCAGGTCAGTCAAGTCCAGTCCAAGTCAGTCCAAGATCCAGTCCAGGTCAGTCCAGATCAGTCCAGGTCAGTCCAGTCCAGTCAGATCCAGTCCAGATCCAGTCCAGATCCAGTCCAGGTCGGTCAGGTCAGTCCAGTCAGAAGATCCAGTCCAGGTCAGTCAGGTCCAGTCCAGGTCCAGTCCAGGTCAGTCAAGTCAGTCCAGATCCAGTCAGATCCAGTCCCAAGTCAGTCAGATCCAGTCCAAGTCAGTCCAGGTCAGTCGATCAGATCCAGTCAGAGATCCAGTCCAGATCCAGTCAGATCCAGTCCAGGTCCAGTCAGAGTCAGTCAGATCCCAGTCCAGGTCCAGTCCAAGTCAGTCCAGATCAGTCAGGTCAGTCCAGGTCAGTCAGTCCAGTCCAGTCCAGATCGGTCAGGTCAGTCAGTCGGTCCAGATCCAGTCAGTCGGTCCAGGTCAGTCAGGTCAGTCAGGTCAGTCCAAGTCAGGTCCAGGTCCAGTCAGGTCGGTCCAGGTCAGGTCAGGTCAGTCAGTCAGTCGGTCAGATCGGTCAGGTCAGGTCCAGGTCCAGTCCAGATCCAGTCAGATCGGTCAGGTCAGTCAGATCAGTCCAGTCAGTCCAGGTCAGTCCAGTCCAGTCCAGATCCAGTCAGTCCAGTCCAGGTCCAGTCCGATCCAGTCAGGTCAGTCAAGTCCAGTCAGATCCAGTCCAGGTCAGTCCAGATCAGTCCAGGTCAGTCAGATCCAGTCAGATCAGTCCAGATCCAGTCCAGTCAGTCCAGGTCAGTCAGGTCAGTCCAGTCCAGATCCAGGTCAGTCCAGATCCAGTCCAGGTCCAGTCAGGTCAGTCAGGTCAGTCCAGATCCAGTCCAGATCCAGTCCAGATCCAGTCCAGATCAGTCCAGATCCAGTCCAGATCCAGTCAGTCAGGTCAGTCCAGGTCCAGTCCAGTCAGTCCAGGTCAGTCCAGATCCAGTCCAGATCAGTCCAGATCCAGTCCAGATCCAGTCCAGGTCAGTCCAGAGTCAGTCCAGATCCAGTCCAGGTCAGTCCAGGTCAGTCCAGGTCAGTCCAGTCAGTCCAGGTCAGTCCAGGTCCAGTCCAGATCCAGTCAGATCCAGTCCAGGTCAGTCCAGTCAGTCCAGTCCAGATCCAGGTCGAGTCAGTCCAGTCCAGGTCAGTCCAGTCCAGTCAGTCAGGTCAGTCGGTCAGTCAGAGTCCAGTTCAGTCAGTCAGGTCAGTCCAGGTCCAGTCCGATCCAGTCCAGTCAGTCAGATCGGTCAGATCCAGTCCAGTCAGTCCAGTCCAGTCAGTCCAGTCCAGTCGATCAGTCCAGGTCAGTCCAGATCCAGTCCAGGTCAGTCCAAGTCAGTCCAGGTCAGTCCAAGTCAGTCCAGTCCAGTCCAGGTCAAGTCAGTCCAGGTCAGTCCAGATCAGTCCAGATCCAGTCCAAGTCCAGTCCAGGTCGGTCCAGGTCAGTCCAGGTCCAGTCAGGTCAGTCCAGATCCAGTCCAGGTCCAGTCCAGTCCAGTCCAGATCCAGTCCAGATCCAGTCAAGGTCAGTCAGATCAGTCAGGTCAGTCCAGTCCAGGTCCAAGTCAGTCCAGATCCAGTCCAGGTCCAGTCCAGGTCAGTCAGTCAGTCCAAGTCAGTCAGATCCAGTCCAGATCCAGTCCCAGGTCCAGTCCAGATCAGTCAGTCCAGATCGGTCAGATCCAGTCCAGGTCAGTCCAGATCCAGTCCAGGTCAGTCCAGGTCAGTCCAGGTCCAGTCAGGTCAGTCCAGGTCAGTCCAGGTCCAGTCAGATCCAGTCAGGTCAGATCCAGTCCAGATCCAGTCAAGATCAGTCAGGTCGGTCAGGTCAGATCCAGTCAGATCCAGTCGGTCAGATCCGTCCAGGTCATCCAGTCAGAGTCCAGTCCAGGTCAGTCCAGGTCGGTCAGGTCAGTCCAGGTCGGTCCAAGATCCAGTCCAGGTCAGTCCAGGTCAGTCCAGTCAGTCCAGTCCAGTCCAGGTCAGTCCAGGTCAGTCCAGGTCAGTCCAGGTCCAGGTCAGGTCCAGATCCAGTCCAGGTCAGTCCAGATCCAGTCAGATCCAGTCCAAGTCCAGTCAGTCCAGTCCAGGTCAGTCCAGATCCAGTCCAGGTCAGTCCAGTCAGTCGATCAGTCCAGATCAGTCAGTCAGGTCGATCAGTCCAGATCAGTCCAGGTCGGTCCAGATCAGTCCAAGTCAGTCAGGTCAGTCAGGTCAGTCCAGATCCAGTCAGGTCAGTCAGGTCAGTCCAGATCCAGTCAGGTCAGTCAGGTCAGTCCAGTCAGTCAGGTCGATCAGGTCAGTCAGTCAGGTCAGGTCAGTCCAGATCCAGTCCAGATCCAGTCCAGGTCAGTCAGTCCGGTCAAGTCCAGTCCAGGTCAGTCCAGGTCGGTCAGATCCAGTCCAGGTCAGTCGGTCAGTCGTCCAGATCCAGGTCCAGTCCAGTCCAGTCAGGTCAGTCAGAGTCCAGGTCAGATCCAGATCAGGTCGGTCAGTCGGTCCAGGTCCAGGTCAGTCCAGGTCGGTCAGATCAGTCCAGATCCAGTCAGATCCAGTCAGGTCAGTCCCAGGTCAGTCAGGTCAGTCCAGGTCCAGTCCAGATCCAGTCAGGTCAGATCGATCGGTCCAGGTCAGTCCAGATCCAGTCAGGTCAGGTCCAGGTCAGTCCAGGTCCAGTCCAGATCAGTCAGATCAGTCCAGATCGGTCAGGTCAGTCAAGATCAGTCCAGATCGGTCAGTCCCGGTCAGTCAGTCCAGATCCAGTCCAGGTCAGTCCAGATCGGTCAGATCCAGGTCCAAGATCAGTCAAGTCCAGTCCAGGTCGGTCAGTCCAGTCCAGGTCAGGTCAGATCCAGTCAGGTCAGTCCAGGTCCAGTCAGATCCAGTCGATCCAGTCCAGAGTCAGTCAAGGTCAGTCCAGGTCAGTCAAAGTCGGTCAGTCCAGTCGGTCAGTCCAGATCCAGTCCAGGTCAGTCAGATCCAGTCCAGTCAGTCCAGATCCAGTCCAGGTCAGTCAGATCCAGTCAAGTCCAGTCCAGGTCGTCCAGATCCAGTCCAGATCCAGTCCAGATCCAGTCAGATCCAGTCAGATCGGTCCAGGTCAGTCCAGATCCAGTCCAGATCAGTCAGATCCAGTCAGGTCAGTCCAGATCCAGTCCAAGTCAGTCCAGGTCCAGGTCAGTCCAGTCGGTCAGGTCAGTCAGGTCAGTCCAGGTCCAGTCCAGTCAGTCAGGTCCAGTCCAGATCCAGTCCAGGTCAGGTCAGGTCAGTCAGGTCAGTCAGGTCGGTCCAGATCAGTCCAGTCAGTCAGTCAGTCCAGGTCAGTCCAGATCCAGTCAGTCGGTCGGTCAGTCAAGTCAGGTCAGATCCAGTCCAGGTCAGTCAGATCCAGTCCAGGTCAGTCCAGGTCAGTCCAGATCCAGTCCAGGTCGGTCCAGGTCCAGTCAGGTCAGTCCAGGTCAGTCGAGTCAGATCCAGTCCAGGTCAGTCAGGTCAGTCCAGGTCAGTCCAGGTCAGTCCAGGTCAGTCCAGATCAGTCCAGTCGGTCAGGTCAGGTCAGGTCAGTCAGGTCAGTCCAGGTCGGTCCAGGTCAGTCAAGTCCAGTCCAGGTCAGTCCAGATCCAGTCCAGATCGGTCAGATCCAGTCCAGATCCAGTCCAGGTCCAGTCCAGATCAGTCAGGTCAGTCAGTCCAGGTCAGTCCAGATCCAGTCAGGTCAGTCCAGATCCAGTCAGGTCAGTCAGATCAGTCCAGATCCAGTCCAGGTCAGTCAGAGTCAGTCAGGTCAGTCAGTCCAGTCAGTCAGTCAGTCAGATCCAGTCAGATCCAGATCCAGTCAGTCCAGTCAATCCAGTCCAGATCGGTCCAGGTCAGTCCAAGTCGGTCCAGATCCAGTCAGATCCAGTCCAGGTCAGTCCAGATCCAGTCCAGATCGGTCAGTCAGTCCAGTCGGTCAAGTCAGTCAGATCCAGTCCAGATCGATCAGTCAGGTCAGTCCAGGTCGATCCAGGTCCAGGTCAAGTCAGTCCAGATCCAGTCCAGGTCAGTCGGTCAGTCAAGTCAGTCGATCCAGTCCAGGTCCAGTCCAGGTCAGTCCAGATCCAGTCAGGTCAGTCAGGTCAGTCCAGATCGATCGGTCAGATCCAGTCCAGTCAGTCCAGATCAGTCAGTCCAGATCGGTCAGGTCAGTCCAGATCAGTCCAGGTCAGTCCGATCCAGTCCAGATCGGTCAGTCGGTCAGTCCAGTCAGTCCAGGTCAGTCCAGATCCAGTCCAGGTCAGTCCAGGTCAGTCCAGGTCAGTCCAGGTCCAGTCCAGTCCAGTCAGTCCAGATCCAGTCCAGGTCAGTCCAGGTCAGTCCAGTCAGTCCAGATCAGTCAGGTCAGTCCAGGTCCAGTCCAGATCCAGTCAGGTCAGTCCAGGTCAGTCCAGATCCAGTCCAGGTCCAGTCCAGGTCAGTCCAGATCCAGTCAGGTCAGTCAGATCCAGTCCAGGTCAGTCAGGTCCAGTCCAGATCCAGTCCAGGTCAGTCCAGGTCAGTCCAGGTCCAGTCAGGTCAGTCCAGGTCGGTCCAGGTCGGTCAGGTCAGTCCAGGTCGGTCAGATCAGTCCAGGTCCAGTCCAGGTCAGTCCAGGTCAGTCCAGATCGGTCAGGTCAGTCCAGATCCAGTCCAGATCCAGTCCAGGTCAGTCCAGGTCAGTCAGATCAGTCCAGTCCAGTCCAGATCCAGTCCAGGTCAGTCCAGATCCAGTCAGGTCAGTCCAGGTCAGTCCAGAGTCAGTCCAGATCAGTCCAGATCAGTCCAGATCCAGTCCAGGTCAGTCCAGGTCAGTCCAGATCGGTCAGGTCAGTCCAGATCCAGTCCAAGTCAGTCAAGTCCAGGTCCAGTCAGTCCAGATCCAGTCCAGATCCGGTCCCAGGTCAGTCAGGTCAGTCAGGTCAGTCCAGATCCAGTCCAGGTCAGTCAAGTCAGGTCCAGGTCAGTCCAGATCCAGTCGATCCAGTCCAAGTCCGTCCAGAGTCAGTCAGTCCAGTCAGTCCAGGTCGGTCCAGTCAGGTCCGATCCAGTCCAAGATCAGTCAGATCAGTCCAGATCCAGTCCAGATCCAGTCAGATCCAGTCCAAGATCAGTCCAGGTCAGTCCAGGTCAGTCCAGATCCAGTCAAGTCCAGTCCAGATCAGTCCAGATCCAGTCCAGGTCAGTCAGGTCAGGTCAGTCCAAGTCGGTCCAGATCCAGTCAGGTCGGTCAGATCAGTCCAAGTCCAGTCCAGATCCAGTCCAGGTCAGTCCAGATCAGTCCAGATCCAGTCCAGGTCAGTCCAGGTCAGTCCAGGTCAGTCCAGGTCGGTCCGATCGGTCCAGAGTCGGTCAGTCAGGTCAGTCAGATCAGTCAGGTCCAAGTCAGTCCAGATCCAGTCCAGTCCAGTCAGTCAGTCCAAGATCGATCAGATCGGTCAAATCAGTCAAGTCAGTCCAGATCCAGTCGGTCAGTCCAGGTCAGTCAAATCCAAGTCAGTTCAGAGTCAGTCCAAGTCAGGTTGGGTCAAGAAAGTCCAGTCCTGCAGTGGGTTGGTTGATGGCCGAAATCGCCATCGGATCATGTTGGGTCTAGAAAATCCAATTCTGGAGTTGATTGATTGAATCGCTATCGGACTAAGTGGGGTCGAGAAAATCTAAACCTGCAGTGGGTTGGTCGATGGCAGAAATCTGTGAAATTTTGACTCAAGGCCCCAAAAGAAATCCGTTCGGCAACCCAAAAATATTTCGCTCAGAAGTTCGGAAACCCAAAGAACGGAACGAACTTCTTTTGGGTTTAAGAGCGGAGATCTTTTGGTCTACTAAACGAAACTTATTATTTGGGGTGGCTGACGGCTTCTGGGGTTTCGAACCGATTCCTCCCGCTCTTCGAACAAAATCCCTTCAGGACTTTCCTCATAAGTCCCAGGATTGCGTACGGAATCCCAGAAGGATTCTGTTTGGAATTTCAAAAGAATTGTGTTCGTTACCCCTGTCCAGAAGCAGAAAAGAATTCCGTTCAGAAGCCCAGAAGGCTTTCCCAGACTCAGGTGACACAAAAAAATGCAGGAGTTCTGGAAAAGATGGCGGAGAGTACACTTGTGACAATTACAAGGCAGAACGAAGCGTTGGCGTCCAGCAGTCCCAATATCAATAGGCCGTCATACGTGAAGATAACGTGCCAGCAATCAGGTGGAAAATGGGAAGAATAGTAAAGGTACATCCGGGACAAGACGGTGTGGTAAGAGTTGCTACAGTAAGGACAGCAACAGGAACTTTGGATAGACCCATTGAGAAGTTGTGTATCCTTTCATCCTATCCTTAAAACGGACTTGTGGAGTAAAAATCCGAAGACCTTTCTGATAGATAGTTAATCGGGAGAATGACGTATATCATTGTTACGTCTTGCTGGGATCTTTCAGCGGCTGTGAACTTCTTCAGCTAGTTCCATTCGTATCTGAACGAAGAACACAATACAAAAGAAAATGTATCGTTTCTTGAAGTGGACTGAGATGCAAACTGGGCAAACGATAAAACAATTTGTTGTCGGATCACGTGTGGAGAAGCACTTCGGATCTGTGCCATCAAAAAACGTGAGGTGAGTGCAAAATTGTCCATTTATGACTTCCATCGTGATCGCACTTACCTTTGTAAAGTAATGCACACCGGCGAACTCAAGTAACGTGGCAATGCAGTAAAAGAAACTCATCAACAGGAACCAATCCAGCGCAGTGGCGTACCGCACCTTGGGTAGATCCGTCCTCGAGTCCAGACTGATCGTCGACAGGGTCAGCACGGTCGTAATACCCAATCCCACTCGATCGCTGGTTGCCTCTCGGTGGATCCAGAACGACACCCACGACAGCACCACAATCAGAATACACGGAACGTACACCTGAATCAGGAAGTATCCGGTGTGTCGTTGCAGATTGAACGACACGTGCAGCACGGAAAACTCGCCTTCTCGCCGGGCGAAGGTGTAATTCTTCTGGTGGAAACTCATCAGGTCGAACTGCGACAGGGTCATTCCTGGTACAAAATTGACCGATTCGTCGTTTTGCCACTGGTAAATTAGCTGCTGACGGGAGTAGGCATAGCTGCCGAGAACCAGCGGACAGGACTGTCGATCCATGGGAAAGCTGCGCAGCTGCATCAGACAGGACGCTTTGATGGTCAGACGCATGGAGTACAGTATTTCACCGTCTTGGCTCAGTCGTAGCAGTTTGTTCGGTACGGTTATTGTGTGGACGTGCGAGTGCTTTCCATTGTAGAAGTAGGTATCGGGCCGCCAGATGCGTTCCAGCATTTTTATGCTCAACGATAGACTCTTGATGGGGCCGTGAAAGCTGAGTCGTTTGTCGCGCCAATATTGACGGAAGTAACAGTCCATCGAGTAGTCCTGGAATAAAAGAATAAAAAATTCAAATTCTTAAAAAAAGTGGCTTGCTTGGATTACGCTTACCATCTCCAGTTCTGACATCGGCCCCATACTTCGAATGAGAATATTAGTTTTAACAATCGTTGGAATACCTAAAACTCACAAATAATTAATGATTGCTACTGCTTATTATGAATTGTTTATTACCTTGACCGTGAGTGGGCATCTGCGAGTTTTCGTAACTCTTCAAAAGATTCTCCAAAATAAGCGTAATGTTCTTGCTGAGCATGTCGTCGGCAGCGGAGCGCTTCCTGACCTTCCGCAACATGGCGTCTTCGTAGCGGTCGTCAGACGACGATCCATTGGATGACAGTCGCGCCGAAGGTCGTGTTCCAGTTTTGAAGAGTTGATTCTTATCGGCCATGAAGCCATCGATTTGTGCCGACGAAGGGAAGTTGCGTCTTCGGGGGGCCGTGTTGTAGATGTAGTAGCGTTGGAATTTTTGCTCTTGAGAGTGCTGCACTTGCGGTGGAGGAGGAGGAGGTTGTTGCTCCTGCGATTTGCGTTCTATGGGGATGTGACGAAGACGACGGAGCTCAAGGGGCAAAGGTCGACCGGTTTCGCGTTTGTCGACGTCAAAGTCAGTCTTGGAGTACGTGGAAGAGTTGCGTTGTTTGCGGTTGTGCGGTGCATTATTGATTCTGGAACGGAAAACAGAAGCGCAAAGAAATCGTAGAAATGCATTATTTTCCACCTGGCGAGGTTTAATTACCGTGGAATATAATAGAAATATTTGTGCTTCCGCAGATGGCCGATGGAAACGTTGGCTGCAATCAGCAGACCATTCTCAAGGGTGTTATGCTGCTGCACGTGGCCGGATTTCACCGAGTAGCAGGAGACGAACGTGATTAATCTATTGGGAGTTGAAGTATGAGATAAAAGATGCGTAAAAATAATGCATTGATTCATTCGATTTTTTTTTTTAAATTGTAGTAGATGTGTAAACCTGCCAGAAATATAAATAATATACACTATTGAGTTTAAAAAGGGAATAAACAAAAGGGATCACATCATCTGACACTTTTGAAGCAGAGCAGGATTTAATCGATTTAATATTGCTCTGCATATTATTTTTTTGAAATTCCTCAACCCGGGTTATATATGATCCCAATAGAAACATGGGTGTATAAAATCACATGATGAATAAAAGTGAACAATGTCTGCAGCAAAATTGCTATTGCTATATTATTATCCCATATCAGGGAGAAATATCAGACATGGGTGATCAAGGCCTAGAACGTCATGAATACGGTGAAGTTAGGAAAAAGAAAATATTAGGTATATTGACAGGGGATTATACTGATTCAAAATAATATTTTTATTTAAATGTATCCGTCGAGTTATCGTGATAGACAATCACCTATTTTCAATCTTCCTTGGACGTCCTAGGCCATACAAACTATCCTTGAGTTCAGAAAATGAAATCTACAGCTGCAAACAAGCTTTTATTCGTTACTTAAAATTTATTTTAGTATTCAATAGTGTTGATTACATCTTATAAAAGGTCTACATCTACATCTGCACATCAGCTTCAGTATTCCAAGCTTCAATATGCATTCAATTATATCCATTACAACTCCTGGAAGGTCAACAGACAACGTAAAATAGTTTTGGGATATTCTAGGTCATCCAAAACTGTCCTTGAGTTCGGGATCTGCAGCTGCAAAAAAAAAATCGTTTTTCAGATTTCAAAGCTTCAATATGCATTCAATCATATCCATTATTCATACTAGAAGGACAACAGAAATCGTAAAATAGTTTTGAGATTTCAGTACCCCGTTAAACATTGTGGGAGGCCAAAGAATATCGTAAAAATGTTTTGAGATATTCTGGGTCATCCAAACTGCCCTTAAGTTCAGGACACGAGATCTACAGTTTTTTTATTCTTTACTAGCAGACCCGACAAAAATTTGGTTAGTACAATTTCAGATTTTTTTGTATTCGCAATTTATTTATGGGACGGTAGATAAATCGAACTTCGAGATGGGGGAGGAGTCTCGAAGGACCACTTGCTTGATTAGTGCTCGAGTTATGCAGAAATTTGTGTTTCATTTGTATGAGACCCCCCCTTTCATAGCGAAGAGGGGTCTCCTACCATTTTAAGAACCTTCCCCAGCTCGAAAAACCCATGCATACTAATTTTTACGCCGATGGGGTCAGTAGATTTGGTGTCAGGCCATTAGGCCGAAGGCCATTTGGCTGAAGGTCATTAGGCCGAATGGTCATTAGGCCGAACGGTCATTAGGCCGAATGGCCATTAGGCCGAATGAGCAAAGAAGCAAAAGTTAAAATGAAAAATTCTTTTCTTCCTTCTTTCATCTTCCTTCGTATATCTATCTTCTTCCTTCTTCTTTCTTCCTTCTTCTTTCTTCCTCCTTCCTTTTTCCTACTTTCTCCTTCCCTCAATCTTCTTCCTTTTTCCTTCCTTATTCTTTATTCTTCTTTCTTCCTTCTTCCTTCTACCTTAATCCTTCTTCCTTCTTCCTTTTCCCATCTTCCTTTTCCCTTCTTCCTTCGTCCTTTTTTCTTCTTTCTTCCTTCTTCTTTCTTCCTTCTTTCTCCCGTCTTCCGTCTTCCTTCTTTCTTCTTTTTCCTTCCTTCTTCTTCCCTCTTCCTTCTCTCTTCTTCCATCTTTCTTCTTCCTTCTTCCATCTTTCTTCTTCCTTCTTCCTTTTTTCTTCTTCCTTCTTTCTTCTCCTTTCTCTCTTTTTCCTTCTTCTTTCTTCTTCCTCCCTTCTTCCTTTTTTCTTCTTCCTTCTTCCTTCTTCCTTTTCCCTTCTCCTTTCTTCTTCCCTCTTACTTCTCTCTTCTTCCTTCTTACTTCTTTCTTTTTCCATCTTTTCTTTTTCCTTCTTCTTCTTTCCTTCTTCCTTCTTCCTTTTGCCTTCTTTCTTCTTTCTTTTTCCTTCATTCTTCTTCCTTCTTCTTTCTTCCGTATTTCTTTTTTCCCTCTTCTTTCTTCCTTCTTCATTCTTTCTTCTTCCATTTTCCTTCTACCTTATTCTTTTTCCTTCTTCCTTTTTCTTTCTTTCTTCTTTCTTCTTCCCTGTTCCTTCTACCTTCTTCTTTCCTCTTTTTTCCTTCTTCCTACTTCCTTCTTCCTTCTTTATTCTTCCTTCTTTATTCTTCCTTCTTTATTCTTCCTTCTTTATTCTTCCTTCTTTATTCTTCATTATTCTTTCTTTCTTCTTCCTTTTTCCTACTTCCATCTTCCGTCTTCCTTTTCCTTCTTTCTTCTTCTTTTTCCTTCTTTCTTCTTCCTTTTTACTTGTTCTTGCTTCCTTCTTCTTTTTACCGTCTTTTTCCTTCCCTCTTATTTCTTCCTTTTTCATTATTTTTTCTTCCTTCTTTTTTCTTTCTTCTTCCTTCTTCCTTTTTCCTTCTTCCTTCTTCCTTCTTTCTTCTTCCCTCTTCCTTCTACCTTCTTTCTTCTTCTTTCTTCTTTCTTTTTTCTGCTTTCTTCCTCCTTCCTTCTTCCATCTTTCTTCTTCCTTCTTCTTTTTTCCGTCTTTTTCCTTCCTTCTTCTTTCTTCCTTCTTCCTTCTTCCTTCTTCCTTCTTCCTTCTTCCTTCTTGCTTCTTCCTTCTTCCTTATTTCTTCTTTCTTCCTTCTTCCTTCTTCCTTCTTCCTTCTTTCTTTTTCCTTCTTCCTTCTTCTTCATTCTTCATTCCTTCCTTCTTCCTTCTTCTCCTTTTTCTTTTTTTTTTCTACCGTTCTACTTTTTCCTCACTTCGCACTACTCAATTCTCACTCCACAGTTCCCATTCGGCCTGATGGCCATTCGGCCTGATGGCCATTCGGCCTAATGACCGTTCGGCCTAATGACCGTTCGGCCCAATGACCATTCGGCCTAATGGCCTTCGACCTAATGACCCAGCATCGTAGATTTGGAGTCTATATAAGGGTCAGACAGACAAAAATTCATTTTTGTGATTCTTTGTCTAATAGTAGCAGACCCGACGAACTTCGTTCCACCAAAATTAATTTATTCTTCGATTAGTTCTCGAGTTATGCAGAAATTTTAGTTTCATTTGTATGGGAGCCCCCCTTTCCAGAAGGGGAAGGGATTTCAAACCACCACAGGAACATATCTTCTTCTCCAAAACTTCCGCATGCCAGAGTTAATTCCATTTGTTTGATTAATTCTCGTGTTATGAAGAAATTAGTGTTTCATTTATATGGGAGCCCTCCTTACCAAAGTGGGGAAGGGTCTAGAACCATCTTAAGAAGCTTTCCCGGCCCGAAAAACCTGTGCATATAAATTTTTAACCCGATCGGTTCAGTAGTTTCTGAGTCTATAATGTTCAAACAGCCAGAAATTCATTTTTATGTAGATTCTAGCCGACTGACTTCGTTTCGCATAAAATGATTTATTCTCTGATTATATCTCGAGTTATGAAAAAATTGGTGTTTCATTTGAATGGGAGCCCCCCTTTCCAAAGCAGGGAGGGGTCTCGAACCATCTTAAGAACCTCCCCCGTCCCCAAAAACCTCTGCATACAAATTTTCACGCCGATTGGTTCAGTAGTTTCCGAGAGACAGAAATCAATTTTTATGTATATAGATATAGATAAGTGCATCACAAGATTTACAGCTAGTTTGAAGCTATTTTTGGAGCTCAAAACTTCAATATGCATTCAATTGTACCCATTACATCTCCTGAGAGGTCAACAGACACCGTAAAATAATGTGATAAACTTTTATGTAAAATGAAAAATCACAGAAATAAAGTTAAAAAAACGTCGTAGAATAGTAGGATAGCTCGGGACTTAAGATCTACAGCTGCAAAAAAAATTGGTCTTGTGAGATTTTTTTTTTCAGTACTCAAAGTTCAACATGCATTCAATTATTAGACATTCAATTGTTAGACTGGTCCAGCTTAGTATGGGGAGAAAATAATGTTGCAGAACTTTACGGGGCACCCCCAGGATTGTGTCTTTTGGTGTGAAAATCAATCTCTCAAAATTTCAGCTCAATCGCTTGTTGCTGGGATTTCAGCCAAAATATATAGGAAAATACACCTCCGTCACTCATTCGATCTGGAAATTGGTTCTGATTGCTCGATTGAGCTCAGAATTGCAAAAAGGGCAGTTGGTATGTTACAGAACAATTTCACAGAACATTGTACGATGATTAAATGAACTTTTACTTAGCTTTCGGCTGATTTATTAGGAGCTGGATTGCGTAATTTTGGATTTATTGATCGAATCCCTGTGGATTTTTTTGTTTCCTGGGTCGGTCTACTATCCATTACCTTACGATCTGGAACCAGTACGCTGCGGTTTCTGTGAGGCGTACTTCCACATTAGCCAGCAATGCTGTGGAATAAACCTATGAGCATGTAAGGACATATTTGCTCAAGGGAAAGTATTGTTTATCTGCTCCCCATGCAGGAACATGTTGCGTTGGACAGTAGAAGCATCCGCGCTTATGTTGCTGACTTAAGTCCTTCCGAATCGACGGATACTAACAGCCTTACTACACAGTTGCAACAATTATCTGGCATGGTTGAAGTGCTAAGCAAAAAAGTGGACAATATCTAGAAGCGTTCTACGCACAACTGGAGCAGACATACGATGGATGCCCACTGCGGGACGTCAAAATCGTCATCGGTGACATGAAAGCACAGGTAGGAAGGGAGGAAATGTACAGACCGGTCATCGGACCGGATAGTCTGCACACCGTATCGAATGACAACGGCCAACGATGCATAAACTTCGCAGCCTCCCGCGGAATGGTAGTCCGAAGCACCTTCTTTCCCCGCAAAAATATCCACAAGGCCACATGGAGATCACCTAACCAAGAAACGGAAAACCAAATCCACCACGTTCTAATCGACGGTAAATTCTTCTCCGACATCACGAACGTCCGCACCTACCGCAGTGCGAATATTGAATCCGACCACTACCTCGTTGCAGTATGCCTGCGCTCAAACTCTCCACGGTGTACAACACGCGTCGAAGTCGGACGCCGCGGCTCAACATTGGGTGGCTAAAAGACGGTAGACTAAATTAAGAATACGCGCAGCAGCTGGAAGTGGCACTCCCAACGGAAGAGTACACGGACAGAAATTGCTTTGAATTGAATCTATAATATTGTTTGTTGTATTTAAATGACAAAAATGTTTGAATTCACGTCTTTTTTGATTGATTTTGCAATATTAGTTCATATTATTTTAATATAAAATTATGATTGTTTCAATAATCCATTATACAATAATATTATTGTTGAAATAATAAGATTTCTTTTTATTTCAAAAAAGCTTCTTTTTGTTTTAAAGTGTTGTTACTCATGCTGATTCTGTACATGAACCACGTGTAACGGTATTATAAATTCAGTAGAAAATCGAATTATAGCCGCTATTGAAATTGGATTTTTCTTACAATCCATACGTTAAACCTAATTTCGGAAGTAGTGCGCTGTATAGCACATCACCAAATGAAAACAGCGCACCACTTCCGAAGTTAGGTTTAACGTACGAATTGTGAGAAAAATCCAACTTTGTTAGCGGCTATAGTTCGGATTTACTGAATTGATAATATATAACTTAGAGTAGCGCCAGCAAAAGAAAAACATTTAGGGTAAGACGGTATAATATGCCCCCCCTAAGGCAACTCCTTGATAACTTTTTACTTTTCAACGCAATTTATGCAAACTTTGTGTTATTTGGTAGTCCAGGAAGTCGCAAATGTATTGCCCGTGAGTAGTCTTATAAAAATATTACAGATAACACGTAATAAAGCTTTTTTGAAAAGTCGTGAAAAAATGGATTTCAAAAAGTGCCTGGGCAATACGCCCCACCTTAACCAAAGACGTTTCATAGCCCTTCATTAGTATTTTATCAATCCCATAATAAAAAGGTTACAAATCCTTATGTGCTTGACATAAAAAAAAACCGACGTAAGTCAATTTAAGCAGGTTGGAATTACATTTCAATAGTTTCCATATAATTTTGTAGCAACTGCTGCAAGCTCGCCGCGCTTGTGTCCAGTTAGTAAGGGCATATCGTCCTGCCTACACTGGGGCGTTTTGACCAATGAAACATATTTTCGAAAAACGTTACATTTTTTAAGATGGAAGCAATTTTATATCATATCAACCACTGAGAAAAGTTATTTGATTGCCCAACTGAGTGTTTCAGTGCAAGTTTTGCAGACACTATGCTAGCATCGCTCCAGAATGTTGAGCAAAAAACATCGAAAGTTACATCAAAACTGTAACTTTTTATATTTTTCTATTAATTTTATTTCGTAATACAAAAATACTCCCATATTTATATAGGCTGATGGTTTTACAAATATTTATAGGTACCAACTGATTTTGACCCTTAGTTAGTTATAGTTTTCTAGAAATCAAAGTGGGGCGTTTTGGCCAGGTGGGGCGCATTATACCGTCTTACCCTAACTGTCATCAAATTGTCTGCTACATATTCCCAAAAGAAAGGAAGTAAAGTAATGTGATTGTAAATATTAAATAAAATTTAGTTGGCTCCTCAATAAAAATTCAGGTAAGTTAATTGGTTACTGTAGTGACTATTAGGGTACACAGTTTCCAATCATCAATTTTTCCCATCGTTACATTCTATATTCGCTACGGCAAATTCCAGTTTCCAGTTTCTCAGAAGTCTCACCATTTTTTGATTCTACAAAACAAGAAATACAAGATTATTTTTTCTTTTATTACAGAATATATAATGATACAATGACTGCGTACATTCTGGACGGTGGCCTGCTGGTACATCAGATTCCGATTGCATTTAGATACTAATTGGCGCATACTAGTGCAAGGGGAGCTATCGTATCTGCTATCGTATCAATTGGCCAACTTCCGCAGTCTATATACGATTATCCTATTGGCATTGGCTATGACTTCAAACGTAAGTAGGTACAGATTAAGATAAAAGCGTAGATAAATAAGTTTTTCGTCTATTGATGAAACTGATTTTAGTTGCTTTTACTAATAGTTATAGCTTTTGACAAACGCTAAAAGGTTTATTTATTATGATAATTCCCATCTATGCCAGGTACAGCTTATTGGAATGAATTTAAGGACAACCAATCATGTAGCAAATCACCTTCAACAAATGAAATACGATCCTTGGTTAGATGCACATTTTCGTTTGCTGGTGGACCAATGTACTCTGGCGAAGGAAGCGGAAGCTCTATCTCGTCAGTCATATGTACGCAACATAAAGGAGAGCGGTAGTATCAATGCTGCTGGTGCAATGGAATCGACGTCTTTCCAGTTTTATTTTTCATGCTGCAGTAGATTTACCACAACTGGACGAGCTCGGTGGTCTAGTGACTACCGCTTCTGCCTTATAAGCAGGAGGTCGTGGGTTCAATTCCAGGCTCGTCCCTTTCCTACTTTGTATTTCTATCTTAGTTCTTTCTGTGTTTCACGTTATACCAAAAACGATTCCTACTGTTATAACCTTCCACACAATCCCAAAACCTCCCGTGGCACCTATGAGAGGTCGTAGAGTTCTCTGCATCTTTCTTAAGTAGGTGTCCAACAAACCATCCTTCCCTTCCTCAGCATTCGCAAGGACGTGGCCAGGACAGATCTCGACTATTGGAGAGTACATTGCTTCCATCTAAGAGTTAGTGATTAGTCCCAAATCAATATCTGTGGTAACGGATGAAAGTAATGCTACTCTCATACAATAGTCTTGGCTTGTACCACCTACGAATTTGTGCGAACTGCTAAATGCTAATGCTAATGCTAATGCAATAGATTTACCACAACTATAAACTTCAGTGGTGAATGGTAATTTTTACCTGCAAGGCAATATAAAGTCGTTTGCATCGGTGGTTGAACAATTCATGACCAAACGAGATAACCTTTGGAATCCATGAATCATAATCATGTAAGTAAAATTGTATGCTAATAAAAAAACGTCCAAAATTGCTAAAGTCTCGCAGTCACTGTGAACACGAATTTGAAAAAAAAAAATTATAACTATTTTCATTTCAATAAAATTTAGACATATAAATATAATAAAAGTTAATTAAAACAACAATATTCGGATTGTATTTTCTATAATAGAGCGAATTGAAATAAAAAGCAATCTCTTTTTAAATTAACCATTATTTTTATTGAATAACCGTACGTTACCGCGTAACCGCTGGAGCGAAGATTCACACCAACAAATACTCCATTAAATTCAAACAGATTGTCTTTAATTTTCAACAATATGATTTTTTGTCAGATTTTAAAAACAAATACTTTTTCTTGTTACCGCCAAAACAAATTGAAATTCTTTTGATTTTACATCAAATATTATTGTATTTACAATAGTTTTCTCTGCCTGCAGCTAGGCGCAGCGTCTCTTGAAGATGGCTGGAGAGATATTCGATCCGCCATTTGAAGCACCGCAACCGCTGCACTAGGCACGGTGACTCCAAATCAGAGAAACGACTGGTATGACGGCGAATGTGAGAAGTTAGTGGAAGAGAAGAATGCAGCATGGGCGAGATTGCTGCAACACCGCACGAGGGCGAACGAGGCACTATATAAACAGGTGCGGAACAGACAAAACTCGATTTTCCGGAGGAAAAAGCGTCAGCAGGAAGATCGAGACCGTGAAGAGACGGAGCAACTGTACCGCGCTAATAACACACGAAAGTTCTATGAGAAGTTGAACCGTTCACGTAACGGCCACGTGCCACAGCCTGATATGTGTAAGGACATAAACAGGAACCTTCTTACAAACGAGCGCGAGGTGATCCAAAGGTGGCGGCAGCACTGCGAAGAGCACCTGAATGGCGATGTAGCAGACGAAGATGGCGGTATGGGGGGGAACGCGCGCAGGACATAATTCTACCGCCTCAGGATCTCCAGGAAATTCAGGAGGAGATTGGCCGGCTGAAGAACATCAAAGTTCCTGGGGTTGACCAACTACCGGGAGAGCGGTTTAAACACGGTGGTGAGGCACTGGCTAGAGCGCTGCACTGGGTCATTACCAAGATTTGGGAGCAGGAAGTTTTGCCGCAGGAGTGGATGGAAGGTGTCATGTGTCCCATCTACAAAAAGAGCGATAAGCTGGAACTACCGCGCAATCACATTGTTGAACGCCGCCTACATGGTACTCTCCCAAATTTTATGCCGCCGACTAACACCAATTGCAAGAGAGTTCATGGGGCAGTACCAGGCGGGATTTATGGGGTGTATTACCAGGTGTTCGCCGTACGTCAGGTATTGCAGAAATACCACAAATACAAGGTGCCTACACATCATCTATTTATCGACTTCAAAGCCGCATATGATACAATCGATCGGGACCAGCTATGGCAGCTAATGCACGAACACGGTTTTCCGGATAAACTGACTCGGTTGATCAAAGCGACGATGGATCGGGTAATGTGTGCAGTTCGAGTTTCAGGGGCATTCTCGAGTCCCTTCGAAACCCGCAGAGGGTTACGGCAAGGTGATGGTCTTTCGTGTCTGCTATTCAACATCGCTTTGGAAGGGGTAATACGAAGAGCAGGGATTAACACGAGTGGTACAATTTTCAATAAGTCCGTCCAGCTATTTGGCTTCGCCGATGACATAGATATTATGGCACGTAACTTTGAGAAGATGGAGATCAGACTGAAGAGGGAAGCCAAGCGGATCGGACTAGTTATCAACACGTCGAAGACGAAGTACATGATAGGAAGAGGTTCAAGAGAAGACAATGTGAGCCACACACCGCGAGTTGGCATCGGTGGTGACGAAATCGAGGTGGTAGAAGATATTGTGTGCTTGGGCTCACTGGTGACTGCCGAAAATGAGAGAACTTCGGAGAGCAGAGAAATTTGGAGACGCATAGTGGCTGGAAATCGTACATACTTTGGACTCCGCAAGACGCTCCGATCGAATAGAGTTCGCCGCCGTACCAAACTGACAATCTACAAAACGCTCATTAGACCGGTAGTCCTCTACGGACAGGAGACCTGGACGATGCTCGTGGAGGACCAACGCGCACTCGGAGTTTTCGAAAGGAAAGTGCTGCGTACCATCTATGGTGGGGTGCAGATGGCAGACGGTACGTGGAGGAGGCGAATGAACCAAGAGTTGCATCAGCTGTTAGGAGAACCATTGATCGTTCACACCGCGAAAATCGGATCCGGTGAAAATGGTTCTCGACAACGATCCGACGGGAACAAGAAGGCGAGGTGCACAGCGGGCAATGTGGATCGATAGGTGGAGGACGATTTGCGGACCCTCCGCAGACTGCGTGGTTGGCGAAGTGCAGCCATGGACCGAGCTGAATGGAGAAGACTCTTATATACCGCACAGGCCACTTCGGCCTTAGTCTGAATAAATAAATAAATAAGTCCCGGCGTTCCTTAAACTGTTCAATAAGAAACGATTTATAGGCGTAGTAACGATCGCTAAACTTTATTCGCTCCATTTCGTACGTACCGCCTTCCTCAGTACAATCGTCGTGGGATTTGATGTTGATGAGAGTTTCACTAAAAGTCTCAAATAAACCATCGATCATATCCAAACGAACTTCAACATCACATGTCGTAGCATGCTCCAAGAAACCCTCAATGAACCGCTGGATGTTCTTTAAGCGTCCATCAGTTGAATTTTAAGTCGCTTCAGCGATGGTGCCCTCTTGCCTTGCTGGTCCTTGAAAACACGAAAATGACAATCTTTGAAAGCCTAATTAAATATGTATAATGTATTCAAATGTAATTAATTTCATTGCAATTTACATAATAAAATTTGATATTTTCAGCCATAACGCCAGCAATTCATATTTTTCCATTTACACAGGATTTTGTTTTTACGCGATTTTTTTTCGCTCGTATTTTTGATCGTGTGACTTCAATTTGCCACCAATCTCTTCGCAACATGTTTCAAAAAATCCAGAATAAATCAAAGAAAAATCACATTACAATTAATATACGTTAAACATTTAGGATGAGTGGAAAATTGAGAAAATGTAAATCGTGTAAAAACAAAATCCAGTGTATAATGTTTTTTTTTGGGTGCCGACAACCGACCACCTTTATATAAACGGCATAAAATCAACACGCAACAAAACTATTTTTTTAAAAATCTGAAATAAAATAAATCAATTTTCTTCGCACGTTATTAGCTTATACCTATAATAGGCTTCTATTGGTATACAAATATCACCATTTTGTTCAATTGGGCGGAATTCTTAACTTTCAAAGAACAAAAGAGTATCAACAACCGACCCCCTTCCCCTACATATCCAAGCTTGGAGCAACGAAAAACGCTAGTGTCGTGCCCAGTGATGGTCGATTCCCGATAGAATCGGCAAAAAGCTTTTATTCTCTCACCACTTGACACACACTCGTCTTCTAAACTGTCGTATGCGAATCAACACACGCGCTCTCATTTTGATGAATTTGAGAGGACTTGATTTCAAGCGTGTTCATTTTTTTCTATACTCGGTTGATAGCGGATTCAGCCCGCTCTCGATTCACTCTCTGCTGATCGAAGCAGCCCAGAAATTTGACCAAGTTCAATCGCTGCTCGATAATTTTCAGTGAGTGAGTCCGATTTCACTCATTTGATTGCAATCAGACTTGTTATATCCCCATATAAATCGGATATACTGACAGCAAAATGTTAGGTGCGTCGCATCATTAGCAGCACCTACGTGGCGCTGCATGTACTTTAGGGGCAATCCAGTTATGGATTAGTAGTTCTAAACATCATAGAGCATCACTTGGATTATATTATACAGATATTGGTAACATTTAGTTTGCTTATATACAGCATATATATATTAGAGTGGGGCGCAGTTGTATGGGAAAACGCAAACTTCGTCCGATCAAATGAGATCAAGGTTTTTCTGAATCGTTTTGGTAACCCAATCAACTGTGCAAAATATGGGCTCGATTGTTTGCGACCTCGCGTGCTGCATCGCATTTTAAAGTTGCATGGGGATTAGTATGGGAAAACGTATTTTTTTACATTTTTGCTCTTAGCGGCTTCAATTTATCATGAATCACGTGACACAATGCGTTAGCATATAGCCTGGAAGATGCCGAAAGACTTTGCCGAAGAAGGTACGCAGCTGGAAGGTCTACAAAAAATGTTATTACGTTTCGAAAATTGTTTGTTTAAACCATATGCAAGAAATCAGCACTACCGGACAACCTGTAATTGTCAGAGGGCAAAACCCATTTTCCTTCTAGTCGGAATTTTTACTTTGTGAAATCATTCCGAATATTTCCCATTAGCTCCAAAGTCCTAAAAAATCAATAATTTTTAAATAACACTCAGTTGAATTATTGCTCCACGTAGTTCGGCAGTGCTGGCAGTGCCGGGCGTTTGACGTTGTAAACGGTTTTGCGTGGCGTCACGCTCGATTTTGGTTTGTCAGGGAGAAACTTTCGGATGGCCTCGTGGTGCACGGTACAGAGAAACATAAGTAATGAAGACTTCATCAAGCTTAATATGGACACAAAATTACACTTGTTTAAAAATTCTAAATACAGTGCCTACCTCTCTTAGCAAACGAAGTAAACACTAAATGGAAAGCTATATGCTTCAAAAACAATCTTTAAATGGAAGCAGCACAGACAAACAGACATAACACTTGTGAAATCCTCATCCTTTACTGATTTACTGGTCAATTTAAAAAATCATTAGTTGGCCAATCGATCACTCATGGAGCGTGTATCGAATTCGCTCGAGTTTGACGTTTGCTCACTACCGCCATCTGGTTCGTGGTTTGCCCAACTTATTGAAAACAACAGATGTAGTTAGGGTGTTTACGACGATAAATTTCATGAATGAATGTTCAATGTGTTATGTCTGTTTGTCTGTGGAAGCAGTATTATTATTATAATCTTTATTAAAGAGGTTTTTAGCCCAAGGCTAGTTCACCTCCGATCAGGAAGCACTGGCACTTATCCATAATCGTTTTGATCGCAGCAAATTGAACTCGACGGAGATTTTTTTCCCATTGTCTCCTATTGGAAATTGGCCGGATCGGACTATGGGCTCTGATGTTATGGCCTAAATACTTTATATGCAAAAACGCCTATAAGCAATCACTCTTATCTGACACTTTTAAACCGATCCGCTTGCAACAAGTTGCATTTGATGAAGATTCTTACAATTAATTTAAATGCATATAAATAAGGATTCTCATTCGCCGGTCAGTGACATTTTTTACCAGTGTCAATTCCATCCACACCTGAACAACGGAATGAAGAACTAGACACCGTAACCAGTAGTCACGGTTTTTTTGTTTTTTTTGTTGGGGCGTAGAACCACTGCGTCCATTGAGTTGAACTTTTGTGGTTGTGTGGCAGTGAAACGGCACTGTGTTTTAAGTATGGAAAGGAAATATCCAATTGATTTGAAAGTATCGAAGTAGGCTTCATATGAACGATAACGGAGAGCCACCAAAATATTAATCAAAGCAATCGTGGCAATTTGCCGTCAGTCAAAACACATGTGGTGAACCATCGTAGACAGGAGTGATAGTTTTCCGGCAGAATCCCGCTTGCCTATTCCCACAATAAGCTTCACATTTGGCGATCCTGCCGGATTTTCACCATTTCTGAATTAGATCTCATTGTAGAGTCTGGAGCAAGCGGGAGTGTGTATGGACAAAATATAATTGCTTTTTTTTACGTGGGTGAAAGTGAACAAAATGTTACATAGGTTTTATGCTGTGTTTTAGTGCTTCTTTATATAATGGTAAGTTAATGTGACCAGACGTCCCGCGTTTCGCGGGACAGTCCCGCATTTTCACTATTTGTCCCGCGCTGAAAAGCGTCCCGCGAAACGTCCCGCATTCAACAAATTTCTAGATAATGTCCCGCAAAATAATGAAAAATAGAATGCATAATTAGCTATTTCTTAGTATTTAAAAAAAATAAGATTTTTTAAATATATAGTTTTGATTAAAACAAGTCAAGATTAAAATGTGTTTCTGCGCCTCAGAAAAAAATATCTCTATAGTTTGTTTTACTCAAACCTTATAGCAGTGTTGGGAAAGAATCAAATTCTCAAACCTAATCCAGGATTCAAATCAAGTGCGAGTCAAACCCCATCCGACTTATGGCCTAGATAATCGTTCGTGATTCGACTTGCAATTTGCAACGTGTTCTTCTACGATGTATTCATCAAATTACCTTCCTTTGCCTAAAACAATGGATAGTAAATCCATACCTAAACATTGGGTTTTGACGCTTTTGGGGCAAAATCATTTTTCGGAAAATGGGCGAAACGATGCGATTCTGTGTGAAAAACTCTGCCTACAGATCGAAAGCGATTTAGATCGCGCATGAGGCTTCGATAATTGAGATTTGAACATGACTTTACCAACACTAGGCTTATACCCTAGGAATCTTGTAAGCAGATTTGCTTCCATGTATTTCCTGCTGCGTGATTGCTTGGATTTCGACACGGAACGTCCAAAATCCCACTCCATATAAATTTCATGCGGACCAAAATTTTGCAGAAAACTTACCCCAGTTGGAAGACGACCTTTAGATTGTTGATATTGGATGTCGATAGTAATAGATCCGACAGTTACGTTGATGCAAAAAGTGCTTCAAAAAATGAATATTGTGTTCAAGGTGGTTCAAGGTTGCCTCACATTTCGGGAAAATTTTAGATCGGATTCTAGTCTCCAAGTAATCTGAAATTGAACAATATGTTTGATAAGGCCGATTCAAATAAGTAAACACTATTTTGTCTCCCCCCCCCCCTCGGAAATTTTTGGCAAAAAAAATATTTTGAGAGGGCTACAAAATAAAATTCGGATAATTTTGAGGATTTTCAAAACATTCTTTAAGAAATCCGAGGAGTTTTTTGATTTTTTTTCATTTTAATATTTATTTTTTATTATCCCCTTGACCTTTCGGAAACCAGTAGGACAAAATGTTAATTAAATATTTGTAACGGCCTAAATAAAATGGAGTAAAAACCGTGGACCATATTCCTAGAGGCGGAAGCTTCAACAAGAATAGACTTTAAAAAGTTTGATCTAATCACAATACTAGTTAGGTAACAATAGTAGTTAGGTAATTTAGAAAGAATTTTTCAGGTTATTCAGAAACTAATTCTCAAGATTCGATACGTTTGATACCATTGCTTATCTTCTTCTTCTTATTGGCATTACATCCCCACACTGGAACAGAGTCGCCTCGCAGTTAGTGTTCATTAAGCACTTCCACAGTTATTAACTGCGAGGTTTCTAAGCCAGGTTACCATTTTTGCATTCGTATATCATGAGGCTAACATGATGATAGTTTTTATGCCCAGGGGAATCGAGACAATTTTCAATCCGAAAATTGCCTAGACCGGCACCGGGAATCGAACCCAGCCCCCCTTAGCATGGTCTGGCTTCGTAGCCTGCGCGTCTTACCGCACGGCTAAGCTTATATCTTTATGCAAAATAATATTCTAACTAATTTCTATACACTAGACGTTTAACAGCTGAAAATGTAGTTGCAACAGTTTTGCAGTTTTCAGACATGGGACCTCCAAACTTCAAAAGTATGTGAAACTCAGTAACAGCTACATTGCGCTGCACATTCAACGTCTGAAGAAAGCTTTGACTTCTAAAATGAGTAACCGTTTATCGAACAGTTAGCAAACTAAACCTTGGCAATAAATTAGTTCTGAAAAAATGGAAGATTTGCTTTGAGCGCATTTCTAAAACATATTAAACTATGGACTTTTTTTGTCCCGCGCTCTCACAAAATTTATCTGGTCACTTTATGGTAAGTGCATATTAAAATACATATTTTGTGAGAGGTGCAAACTTATTTTTTTTGAAAAGTTGAACCATAGAAAGGCATAGTTCGGCATTAGGCTGACTACTTATCAAATGGAACTTTTGTTCATAGTCGTAACTATAGTTTATACATATACCCGGTCTAGGGGAAGCATGACCCCAGCTGTTGAGAGATAATTTTCTTAGCCGATATAGGGCACTGCTTTAATTCCTTTATTGCCCATTTGTCTTCACTGAAAAAAATCAACTAGTTTTCAATAATGGTACACGGTGACTACTTTTCGCATTGTAGTAATTGTAGATAAATGAGTGAGGTAAATTGAGGTAGGGGAAAATACCTATTCTTGGCAGTCTAAGACATTCGGCAAATTGAATGATAAAAATAATGAATAATTAGACTAAAATACGGGTACAGTTGAACTGGTATACAAATGTATGCTCTTTCTTTGATGATTGGTGTTCACTAAATATAACAGCTTGTACCACAAACTCAGTAAATTTAATATAAAGTAACAGGTCATCGTTTCTTCTATTGGCATAGCAATTTCTATTATCAGCAATGAGTTTGCTCCCTTTAGCAACTAGACATGGAAGTAGAAAACTGGCAATGTATTGGTGCATAATGCTCGTTGTTTATATCCTCCAGTAGCAAAATTCATTCATATTAATCGGCCGCACGCTCATCTCGCTTCACTCAATTTCGGAACAAACTTTATTATTTATCAAAACTGGCATGAATTTTATGTCATGTAAAAGCATTGTAAAGCACACATTGTAAAACAAATTTAACCATTATGCGGCCAACAAAAAACAGACGTGAATGGCAGATAGGGTACCCGTGTACGCAGATATTGACATTTTCATTACTTTTACCATTTTCAACCGATTTGAATAATGTTTTGGAGAAGGGAACTTATATGCGTTTTGCCCACTTCCAAGATTTACATCTTTTGTCTTTTCAATGCCTTAAAGTCTACACGCGTAAGCAAAGTCTATCAACCAGTTTCAAATATACAACTTGCTCTTTGCGGTCTTTAGATTTGAAGGTCCATAAATAATACGTTTGCTTCATAAAAAAATCATGGGGGTTGTGTACAAGACACGACCGCTCGACGTAAACTACGTAAAACCAAATCTATACACATAAGAATGAATTTTTGTCTGTCTGCCCTTATAGACTAGGAAACGGCATGAACATTTGTATGTAGAGGTTTTTGGGAACGATGAAGATTTTTATAATGGTATTAGACTCGATCCGTTTTTTCTTGGATCGAGTTTTTAAACTCGATTAATCGATTTTTTGAATCGATTTATTCTGGCCGATTTTTAATTGAATCGATTTTTTTGCAGCTGAATCGTCTGAATCGATTTTTTCTTGAAAAACGCCCATTCTTATATAAGATACATTCTTACACTACGTTTCACAGTTGAATAATAGATAATACCCTAAAAATAGGCAATTATTTATGGTTGAAATGCGCTATGTAGGAACGGGAATGTTTATGAATTTTTCGATGAGCTTGGAAAGTATTGAAGTTGCAAAAGGAAAACGGTCATGTCAGCCACATACTACGGTGTTGCTATCACTTTTGTAAATAAATGCCAACGCCGGATATTTTGTTCGTAGTTTTGCTAAAATCAAATCACATAGAATTGTGCGTGGTATCTTTTAGCGTGTGTTTGATATGCTCACATACACATTCTCTCGCTCTATTCCAAAGTGTGCTGCTGTCAAAGAAAACGAACAGTCCTGATTTTATTTAGTGAAACATAGAGCAAATATTGCATAAATTGGTGATAATCAAGTGGTGATGAAGTGTAATAAGTAGTTTACGTACTTAATTTGTCGTGTCATATGGAATAATGAGAAGAAACAGGCGATCCAAAAAAGTAAGTAACAGTTTGCTTTTCGTGCGCTGCTTTCTTTGGCAATGCAATAATGGCAAGGATTTTGTAGGTGCAAATTTGTTTCGAGGATTAACTCGTCAAATCTTGCTACTTTTACACAAACAACTTATTCAAATGAAAGCCTAGACTTGAAATTGTGTGGTTGAATCAAAATTATGTTCATAAATAGTGTACGTTTGCTGGAAAACGCAAATATTGTTGAGGGTGCCAACAACTGTCGCACCCTGTCAATGCCGTATTCTACCCTATCGTAATCGCGTATGAACTTAATGTGGGTTATTGTAACATTTTTTCGATTTATGCACAAGGTTTTTGGAATCAAATTTGCAGATTTTGGAACACTGGATGTGGAGTAAATTCCATGAAGCTTCATAATAATTAATACAAGTATTCATGAATTCCCGGACCACTCATAACAGTGAAACTGCGTTTAACATTTCAAATGCGAATTCAAAAAAAATCTGATGTTGAAGTTCGAGAAGAATAGATTTTTCAGTATTTGCGAAGTCTTATGGAATCAGATTAGGATACTTTTCTATAATTTCGAAATAAGGTTATTTGAAGAGATATAGGAGATAGTGAGTTTATTATATTTTGGAAGAATTTTCTTACAGGACTTCGTTAGGACGTTTTCTGAAATAGGAAATCATAAATATTTTACGTAATAAAAAAAAAATGATAGTTTTTGGAAGTTTTAAGAACACTCTAAACTCTCTAAGGAACTCTGACCTTATTTGGCAGTGTAATAGAAAAGATATATACATTTTATCATACAATGAACAACTGAGTGAAATCACCAAACCAGAATGTCCTCAAGTCTTGAACACTACATTCTGCAACAACAAGCCTATACACAGATCACCTTAAAAATCAAACGTTTCAATGTGTGTAAAATAATGTTGATAAAATGCCAAACCTGAATAAAGAAGGGAGCCGCAAATGGGTCATAAAAGGACCAAGCCCTCCTGACACTCCTTGGCCCTTATTTAAGCCGATTTTATTAATTGTAGTATCAATTTTCAAACTAGAACTCTATTGGAACATTGCCATCTTCAACATGCAGACAGATGTTGCTTGATTTTTTTAATGAGCGCGAGTGGTGCTCGCATAAAGTGCTCAGTGCAACTTAGCGTTGCTTGATTTTTTAATGAGCGCGAGTGGTGCTCGCATAAAGTGCTCAGTGCGACCAAGTGTTGCTTGATTTTTTTTTAATGAGCGCGAGTGGTGCTCGCATAAAGTGCTCAGTGCGACCAAGTGTTGCTTGATTTTTAAATGAGCGCGAGTGGTGCTCGCATAAAGTGCTCAGTGCAACTTAGCGTTGCTTGATTTTGCAATGAGCGCGAGTGGTGCTCGCAGAAAGTGCTCAGTGCAACTTAGCGTTGCTTGATTTTTAAATGAGCGCGAGTGGTGCTCGCATAAAGTGCTCAGTGCGACCAAGTGTTGCTTAATTATTAAATGAGCGCGAGTGGTGCTCGCATAAAGTGCTCAGTGCAACTTAGCGTTGCTTGATTTTGTAATGAGCGCGAGTAGTGCTCGCATAAAGTGCTCAGTGCAACTAAGCGTTGGTTGATTTTGTAACAAGCGCGAGTGGTGCTCGCATAAAGTGCTCAGTGCGACCAAGTGTTGCTTGATTTTTTTTTTCATGAGCGCTCGCATAAAGTGCTCAGTGCAACTAAGCGTTGCTTTGCTTGATTTTTAAATGAGCGCGAGTGGTGCTCGCATAATGTGCTCAGTACAACTTATCGTTGCTTGATTGTTTTTTTATGAGCGCGAGTGGTGCTCGCATAAAGTGCTCAGTGCAAATAAGCGTTGCTTTGCTTGATTTTTAAATGAGCGCGAGTGGTGCTCGCATAAAGTGCTCAGTGCGACCAAGTGTTGCTTGATTTTCTTTTAATGAGCGCGAGTGGTGCTCGCATAAAGTGCTCAGTGCGACCAAGTGTTGCTTGATTTTCTTTTAATGAGCGCGAGTGGTGCTCGCATAAAGTGCTCAGTGCGACTAAGCGTTGCTTTGCTTGATTTTTAAATGAGCGCGAGTGGTGCTCGCATAAAGTGCTCAGTACAACTTATCGTTGCTTGATTGTTTTTTAATGAGCGCGAGTGGTGCTCGCATAAAGTGCTCAGTGCAACTTAGCGTTGCTTGATTTTGTAATGAGCGCGAGTGGTGCTCACATAAGGTGCTCAGTACGGATTTAACAATGCTGATTTTTATAATGAGATCGCGTGGTGCTCACATATTGTGTTCTGTATCGGTGAATTCAGCTTTAGCGGTAAAGTATATAACAGGCTGGTGAAACCTAGTGGTGTATTAAAACAAAAGAAAAATGTTTTGAGATCTTTATAATTTATATTTATTATATTGTTTATTTATCACTTATCTATATATCCATTGATCACTTCAACTATCTAAGGTATACCAAAATTGTTACCCGGATTTGATACCCGGTAGGTTGGCAGCTTTTCTCACTTATGTTTGGTACTTAAGGCTTTTAGAGGCACCAGTTTTTCATCTATGTTTACTTGCAGCAAGTACTAAAACATAGTTTTCGAATTTGTTGATCACTTATTTAATGTCAGAGCGTCTATTGTGGCAGACATTTCTGAACTCTACCGTGGTTTTCCTTAAAGTATCTGCTCATTTAGGGTGAAAGGTTCTTGTTTAACAAATCCTAATTATCGGCAATTGACCTTTTTTATGGGTACATGATATTTTTTTGTTCAGTTTGTGAGTATGTTGTGTTTATAGTACCTTTCTGTTTTATGCCGTATGAAAAAAACCTCGATGCCTGCCTTTGAAATATTTTGATGCTCGCCGTCTGTCAACCAAATACAACGTTAGCTGACGTTAGTGTTTTAGAATGTTACTTTCCATAACAAAACAAAACCTGAGAAGAGGGGGAATGTGTGGCAGTGAAATGGCACTGTGTTTTAAGTATGGAAAGGAAATATCCAATTGATTTGAAAGTAGTAAGTAGTAGTAAAATTCTTATTTATTGTTTCATTTTCTGTTCTACAATTATTTTTTACATGTACAGTGCTCGGCCGGCTTGGCCCTCCAACTTCAATTTTAAATTTTTATGTTTACATTGTTATTTAAGTGTTAATATGATATATCATGACGGCCTTTAGGAGGCGCTTGTGTGTTTTTTTTAAAATTTGATAACCTAACTACTATGTACACTAAAAGATTTGAAAGTATCGAAGTAGGCTTCACATGAACGATAACGGAGAGCCACCAAAATATTCTTCAAAGCAATCGTGGTATTTTGCAGTCAGTTAAATACACGTGGTGAACCATTGCAGACAGGAGTGATAGTTTTCCGACAGACTCCCGCTTGCCTATTCCCACAAAAAGCTTCACAGTGGTATACCCCTGATTACTATTAACTATTCGCATCTTCTAGGTTGATCACCATTTGTCAAGTAAACAACCAAGCGTCTTTTCCCAGTCCGGTATAATTGAGTTAATAAAACCCACTACCTTTCCAGGATTTGCAGTCCAAATATCTCCTGGTTGCATAAAGCCACTATTTAGAAATTTAGATCTACCCTTGTACAATGCATCACAATTGCAAAGCAGATGTTCCGAGGTTTCACGTTCCATGTTACAGAAACGACAGATATCATTCTGAATCTGGCCAAGATTTTTCAAGTGATATCTGCTCGGACAGTGTCCGGTTATTAGGCCAGTGAAGGTGCAAAGAGCTCTCTTGCTGAGCTGTAAGAGCTTTTCGGTTACTTCAACATTAGGAATTATAAATCTTTTTAATTGAACACACTTTTTGGCAACCAACCAATTGGTCATCAACCTTTGAGCTTCCCAAGATTTTAATTCCATTTTTATGGTACAGTATGATATACCGCAGAAAGTTTCTGGGCCAATAAACTGTGTATTTGAACCTTGTTTCGCAAGCTCATCTGCCTTTTCATTACCTCCAATGCCACAGTGCCCTAGAACCCAATACAGATTTACGGAGTTCTTTTGGCACACCTTTCGCAATGAAAGAATGCAGTCCCAGACAAGTTTTGACGTACATTTAAAGCTACTCAACGCTTTGAGTGCCGCTTGACTATCTGTGAAAATACAAATATTTGCATATCTATATTTCCTTTCTTCACAGATATTAGCACATTTCATTATAGCAAAAATCTCCGCTTGAAACACCGTTGGATAGTTTCCCATTGCCACTGAGATCGCTATCCCAGGGCCGAAGATTCCTGCACCCGTTTTAGTTCCTATTTTGGAGCCATCTGTGTAGAATTTTATGGAACTGTCTCGAACAGTGGGACCTCCGACATCCCAAACCATACGTGATGGTTCATATATGTTGTAAGGAATGTCATAGTTCTCAACAGGTTTCATCCAGTCTCCATTAATATTCATCACTGGCCCATATTGAACATTTTGTGAAATACTCAAAAGACCCATAAAATCGCCTGACTTGAATAACTTCAATCGTTTAAGTTTTTGCATATTCTTTTCCGCTTCCAACTGCACGAATTCATACAATGGTAGCAGATTAAGAATTGCATCTAAAGATTTTGAAGGGGTGCTGCGCATCGCTCCCGTTATAGCAATGGACACTAACCTTTGTAGTTTTGTCAGCTTCTTCGGTGCAGTAGCCTCTTTTGTTTTTGGCCACCAGACAAGAGCAGCATATGTCAGTTTTGGACGAATAATGGAAGTATAGATCCACTTTATCATTTTTGGTCTTAAGCCCCATTTTCTTCCAAATGTTTTAGAGCATATCCAGAAGGCACTAGTTGCCTTATCGATCGCACACTCAATATGAGCATTCCAGTTCAGTTTAGAATCCAGAATGACTCCCAGGTATTTGATCTGTTCACTAAGCTTCTAGTCTTCCAAGCTTTAGAGCTTTTAGTTTCAAGTTTCCTCTTCCTAGTGAATGGTACAATTACAATTTTTGACGGATTAATGCTAAGGCCTTCCTGAATACACCACGATTGGGTAAAATTTAGAGCTCATTGCATTCTTTCAGAAATGATATTGTCGAGTTTCCCCTCACTATGATGACAATATCGTCAGCAAAGCCTACAACCTCGAAACCTTTTTCTTTCAAGCTTCCCAGAAGATCGTCTACAACTAAGGACCACATTAGTGGTGACAGAACCCCTCCTTGAGGGCAACCTTTGGTTGCCCATACTGTAAGAGACGAACTTCCCAGCTTCGATGAGATTTCTCTTTTTGCAAGCATGCTGTGAATCCATTTGATAATGTTTTTTTGATGTGTCTTATCTCGCTTTTCTACTTTTGGTATAAAGATAACTTTTACTTTCCTCCATGAAGATGGAATATAATTGAGTCTTAGACTTGCCTTAAAAATCTCAATTAACGGCGGAATCAGCACTGCTTCGCCGTTTTGAAGCATTGCTGGAATTATTCCGTCCGGTCCTGCAGATTTATAAGGCTCAAAAGATCTCACTGCATTCTCTACCCTGGCTTTTGTAAAGATATCGTCAGCCAAGGCTTGTGTAACATTTTTTGAATCATCAGACATTTTAGTTGGTCTTGCTGAACATCTTTGACTTTCAACCGAACCACTTGTTGTTGGGTCTACACACATAATCGATCCAGGAAAATGGGTTTCCATAATCAACTTTGAAACATCCAGAAGTTTGTGTGTAAAATCCATCCACTTTTTCAGATTCCCTAGTTCATTAGTATGATCTTTGCAGTGCCCTCTGAAGTCTCGCGACTTCTGGAGTATTGCTAATATTTTCACATGTTTGAACCCAAGATCTTCTTTTGGATTTTTTTATTTCGTTATTGTACTCAGTAAGTGCACTTCTATACTGAATCCAGTTTGAGGACATTTTTGCTTTATTAAGGTGAGTTACGGCGGCGTCCAAAAATGGCAGCCACAATGGCCGTGTTATCCCTCACCTCGTGTTTTGCTCGCGCAAATGTGAATATTTAGGCGGTTAGCACATCTGGAAACCATTTTTTCGTGTATGCTGCAAGTGAGCAAAGCTGAAAACTACTTTCCGTTTATGTCTGTCGTTTACTTTTCGAGTTATGTGCCCTTCAAAGCGCTATGTAGAATTTTAATTGGACTCCAACGCGATTCACCTTAAAAAGTTTACGAGAAGTCTTCCGAAGTTTTTCCAATTTTGAGTTCCACCACGGAACGTCCCTGTTAGAGGACGACTGTTTAGTAGGGCAACTATTGAATAAAGCATTTAAAATCTTATCATTTACCTTTTGGGAAAAACATTCTTATTTTTTAACTGAATCTATCTTTCCACCATCTGTAAATGGGTCAGAATTAAAGTTTTTCAAATTGGTCCCAGTTCGTTTTTCTAGCGTTTCTAAATGAAGTTGATGATCGTTTTCCCAAACTCCATTCAAACACAATATGTCTATGATCTGACAATGATGTTTCCTTGGAGACATGCCAGTTTGCAATTCTTTCATAAATCGCACCGTTGCACAGTGTCAGATCTAAGACCTCTTGTCTAATTGCATTAGAAAATGTTGGATCATTTCCCCTATTGCAAAGTCACGGTTATAATGATTGGAAAATCTAACTGAGCATATTCTTGATTATATTGTCGCAATTGAATCCTTCCTATCAATGTAAATTCATCATTAAATTGAAATAATTCTTGCTGCCTGCACCATTGGTAATCTTCTTTAACCAACATTAAGAACTGCTAACTTACGTTCCTGATTTTCAATTTCTCTGCCTGCCTTTAAAAATCAGTACAATCTGCAAGCTTTGTGCTGAACGAACATAAATACCGGGATATTGGATAACTTTTTTTGAAAGTCTTTTTGTAGATTTCCGCGGCATTGACAGTGGGGGAAAAATAGTAATCTCTCACCAGGCCTTTTTTTCTTTCCCGCAAAATAATTTCTCAGCGAAAATATGCATGTGAGTCATTGTTGATGAATGAAATACACAATTACAATGAAAGTTGCAATGTAAAATTGGTTAATCAATCTAAGTAGCGGACCATATGATTTAGTATGCGCTTTCATATATAGTTTCGAAAACATGACATACTGGCCCTAATTTGCCCCAGTGCACCTTAATAAATATAGGATCAATGTAAAATATGACGTGGAATATTCACCAGCTTTTCAAACTCCCAAAACACGAAAAAAATTGAGCTGAAAAAAAGTTCATATAATCGAGGGTCCATATAATCGAGGTATACCTGTACACAACTTGTTCCTTGACATAGAAGTAACACAGAAGTAGCCAATTTAAAAAAACTTTCAATAAATATTCAATATTCTATATGCGATGAAAAACATACGATTTTGAAAAGTATCACGCCGCGTGCTTACTCGCAAGTTTATGCATTTACTTACAGTTACATCAAACAACTGAAAACTGAAATTTTAATCCCCAAAATAGCGAGGCGATAAGCTCAAACTGTGTTTAGCGCATACGCTTATGCTTTGATTTCATCAATGTGAAGTCAAATGAATGCTAAATAAGTATCCTTTACACGTCCCCAGTTTCATGCATCTCCTTATTTCGCATCCAATTCAAACAACGTACACTTCATATACATCGTATACTTCCAAGCCGATTGAAGCAACATTCTTACTGTTGTCTTATGCAGCGTACACACCAGTCAAGCAGTTTGACGAACATTCAATCCGCCCCATGAAAACGCTTCGGCTGCTGCTTTGTTTGACCGTGAATGAAGTTGTTCGATCAACAATTTGATAATTGGCGGCTCGGTTGAAAAAAATTACAACGGTCTCATTTTGGTTTGAGCTGTCGGGGTCGGAGTCAAGGTTCGCCGAACATGTTCGAGCATTTGTAGTGAAGTTGCACAAACCCCCATATATTTTTCGATGGTTGGTGTTCAAGTTGTCGCATCAATCGTTCGTGTGTGATATTGTTGGTCGAATAAATTGATTGTTCGTGCCGCTGTTGGTAATACTCGATGGATGTTTGAATAAACGAGAGGTGGAGTCGATGTTGGTCAAACTGCTTGATCGTGTGTACGTTCCATTACCCCTTTTCCTTTGCCGAACAATGTAAGTGAGCGTCGATTCACTTTTTCGTAACATGATCCAATCGCAAACCCCAAGACTGCACGCTGGATCGAATCTAGAAACGAGAATGAACTGCCGATTTTCCCTTCTGATTCAATCATCATACGATTCACCCGAACAGCAATTACCACACACGCGCGTTTGAAGCATGTTTACTCATAGGCAGGATTCACTCGGAGCGACTGCAGCCACCACCCGCTATCAGCAGAGAGAATGAATGAGGGCCACTCATGCGCTGCGCCGGTTGGATCGGAAATAATTCTAAAATGAACGTTCATCGAACCGAGTGAAACTATCACTGTGCCTGTAGATCAAAAGCTGGACTGAACTTAAGGACCCAGGATGACCCAGGATATCCCAAAACCATCTTACCATGTCTCTTGATCTTCACAAATATGTTATGAACATAGTTGAATACGTATCCAAGCTTGGAATGACGAAAAAAGCTAGTCTTGAGGTGGTAGATCGCAATTTCTGGACTCATAGATGGGTTGGATGATCCAGGATATCCCAAAATTTTCTAACCATGTCCCTTGGTCATCAGGAATACGTTATGCATATGGTTGAATACATATCCAAGCTGGGAGTGACGAAAAAAGCTAACATGGTAACTGTAGATGGCAAGTTCTGAACTCAATGATAGTTTGGATGATATAGCACTTCCCAAAAAATGGTTTCAACTTGTTTCGTCATTTCTACAATATTAATCACGAAAACAAGTGGAATATGTACATGAAATTCACTGGGTAATACCACTTAGAAAAATTTGGGCCTGAAAGGGTTAAAGATTTTTTCTTATTTCCGGCGCGATCTTAGACAAATTTAACAATTTTATCGTGTGGTAGACAATTCTTTTAATGTCAACACAACATCAGAATTATTGGTCAAAGATAAATCGTGAAGACAAGCTACCGCACCCGTTCTACCGCTTTATGCAGTCTGCGGAATTTTTAAATTGATTCCACAGGTAATTTCTTTGCCATCCTTCTTTCTCGAGATTACTTATCCTTGCACAATAGTTGTGGATGAACTTTTTGTTGGCGCGCAATGTTCATCCCGGATTTAATTGATTCCAGAGGATGAAGCAACTTAATCACTTTGAAATTGTTTTTTCCATTTAATTTAGAAGCCTCGGAAACTCGTTCTTGTTTTATTTTTAGTATTCCTTAGCAATATGTTGATACAAATCCAATCCATTTGAATTTCCTCCAAATGATAGGAACGATGGAATGAGAAAACTATCAGAACTTGTGTGGTCGAAAAATGAAAGCCTCACATCGGAAGGGTCTCCAGCTGGGATTGTTTCATCGTCGCACATGGAAAGGGCATCAAATTGCTGGCACTGTATTCGGTAAACAGCTGCGTTGTTTTGTATTTCCCATGGACAAGTTTGTCCTGTCTTGGGCGTTTATCATTTTGCATTTTGGGTTTGTGTTCAGAAACGCTTTGTTCAACAGAACTCACATGTGCTCTTGTGGTGTGGAGTTTGAAGTGTATTTGATTTGATTGAGAATGAGAGCAGTCTTACTTCCTTATTTTTGAGGATGTATTTACGGTTACTAAGCAGGGTTCAGATACGCCCTCCAATTATCGTGTCTTAATGATGTTGTTTCCCATTTTTCTGGTAGTAAGGTAGCAGAAGTAAGTGAATCTATCAGCTTTCGATCGGGTATCGATTTTGGAGGGTCAAACTGATGTTTTTCAGTATCTAATCCGATTGAATCAGACTTAAAACGGATTTTTCGCAAGTTCGTGAAACTAATGATACGCTATCTAGTTGTAAAGTCGGTTTGGCTTTGGTTTGATTTCAACGCGTGACTATCAATTCATGGTCAAAATAAAATAATTCATCAGTCAAGTAGAAAAATATACTGCCGTGGAAATTTTATCCAAAGCAATATATTTATTTTTCATTTTCCGGTTTATTGCTTTCTCAACAGATCAAACAAAATCAAAGCTAGCAAAAGTTCGTTACCTCAGAAAAGGTTGCATGAACTTAATTTTAATACCTGATTTCCACTTCGCCAGTATTAAGGGTAATTAAAAGATTGAACGTAAGTCAAAGGCACCTCAAAACAACTCCGTCGTCGTCGTCGTCGTCGCCATGCCCTTCGTCGAATCAATCCAACCCAATAACATCAAAACATCAGGCGTCGTCGTCGGGAGGCAAAAATTCTTCGGACAACATTCTCCACTAGTTAGGCCAACTTGCCACATTCTTTTGAGTTTCGGCCACCCCGTATCGGTGAAAAATGGAAGACTGAAAAGTTTTCAAGGAAAGGGAAACGTCGGTTCGCATCAACAGTGACATTCCGGTGATGATGACTAATTCTTATGGACGCAAATGGAAGCGAATTAGGCTGTATCCGTTTCAAAGTTGAAGCATTGAACTGCCGGATGGCTTAAAATCGATGTTCCTACAAATTTTGTAAAATCGTGAGTTTCCGAAATTTTTGAAAATATTGGTATACATATGTTTGAAATTTGGAGATTGAATTACCATCAGAAAACAATTTTTCATCCTTATTTTTCCGTTTAGTAGAATGTAACAGAAAGTACATATGAAAAATTGTTGCGACTTCTCAGTTTCTCTTCCGATTGTGGGGTGACAAACGAAAGGATTGTCGAATATTAATGTCGAGCACGTCCTGCCAGTGCATCGCACGTGACTCCTTTCATTCATTGTTATTCATGAATAACCGTTTACCGAAGTTGGCCGTGGTCGTCGTTCGTTGCCACCACAGAAAAACAAAAGCTCAGTAGCCTACTCCGATGTTACTACTGGTGGATGAGTTGGAGCAGTGGATGTGGGCCTTCTGGGGCGCAAAGTAATCCAATGTAAACATATTGCTTATGTGGGTTGCCGAGATGTATGGCAATGCGATTTGTAAGGGCAATATTGAGATGATTCAGCATCTTCATATTGACAAAAGAAGATCGACCATTTTACACCACAAAGCTATCTGGCTTCCCCTCTCAAACAGATTGTTGAACTTTTGACTAACCGTTAGAATATTCCGGGCGGTACAATTTGCAGAGCAAAGCCGCCGCTACTTTGAACAGAAAGACAAATCAACAAGAATGAGTTTATTTCACTAAATTTAGTCTTTCCGTGGAACATGTTTCGATTTGGAGAGGATGCCACGCGAGGGTACATTTGTCTGAAAATGGGTATCTTTCATCATAGTGAATAGAAAACTCAGTTCACATTTTTTTAAAAATATTCGTGAGTTTGTTTCTGTCGAATATATGTACACGGAAGAAATAAACTACCCAATAGTGAGTTTAATTCACCCAACCTCGAACATCCGTACGGGAAGCCAAAATTGAGTAAGTAGGGTCGAAGTAGTTTGCCTTTACTCCCATGTTAAAAAAGTACCGAACGGAAAATTTATTTACCCAAATGTAAGTTTAATTCACTCAATTTCGACCTCAGGTAATAAAATTCAAAATGGGCTCCCCGTATTGAACTGGCGTCGTTGGATTATTTGGCTCTTTTGTTTTTGACAACAAAAGAAAGAGTGGATGAAAGAGAAGAGAAAAAATAACTCAAAAGTATAAATATCTTGGCTGTGCATATGCACAGCATATGTTTCGAAATGGACAAATTGATATGAAATTTGCGAAAAAGAATCCACGTGTCTTGGAGGACTCAGAACCCTCAACCTCCTACTCTCTAGATAGGCGTGATAACCCCTACACAACAAGACCACTTAAAGGTCACGTTTGCGGAAAAGCCATCAGAATCCGAGTACCAACCTCCACCGCGGTTAGCTCTCTTTTTGCAAATTGAATATCGTTCGGATGCTTGATTTGTCCAATCTCCACATTTGCTTTACTGTTGTATATCCACAGCCAAGCGAGTGCACATTGTTTATTAAACGAGAGGATCGCACTCCATGCCCCCAGCAACGGACTGGGCGGGACGGTATAGAATGCGGATTCAATCGCACTCTGCTGTGCCAAAGGCTGCTGCATCGTTTGTCAATTTTGATAGATATCAGACGAGTAAATTTCCAAGGGTTTTGCCTTTCTCGTATACTAAGTATACGGTAAAGGCTATATGATCGCTCCAAAAACAAACTTTTTATAGAAGGCCCGGAGACCCATAGTGTTATATACCAATCGACTCAGTTCGACGAATCGAGGTGATGTCTGTGTGTGTGTGTGTGTGTATGTGTGTGTGTGTGTGTGCGCAAAACTACTCAAAAAATGTCACTCATTTTTCGGGCACTTATCCTCAACCGATTTGCTCGCAACAAGTTGCATTCGACGCAGAATCCTGTCCCATTGTTTCCTATTTGAAATTGGCCAGATCGGACTATGGGATCAGAAGTTATGGCCAAAATACAAATTCATACGAAAAAATCGCGTAAAAAATGTCACTCATTTTTCGGGCACTTATCCTCAACTGATTTGTTCGCAACAAGTTGCATTCGACGCAGAATCCTGTCCCATTGTTTTCTATTCGAAATTGGCCAGATCGAACTATGGGATCGAAAGTTATGGCCAAAATACAAATTCATACGAAAAAATCGCGTAAAAAATGTCACTCATTTTCCGGGCACTTATCCTCAATCGATTTGCTCACAACAAGTTGCATTCGACGTAGAATCCTGTCCCGTTGTTTCCTATTTGAAATTGGTCAGATCGGACTATGGGATCAGAAGTTATGGCCAAAATACAAATTCATACGAAAAAATCGCGTAAAAAATGTCACTCATTTTTTTTATCCTCAACCGATTTGCTCGCAACAAGTTGCATTCGACGCAGAATCCTGTCCCATTATTTCCTATTTGAAATTGGCCAGATCGAACTATGGAATCGAAAGTTATGGCCAAAATACAAATTCATACAAAAAAATCGCGTAAAAAATGTCACTCATTTTTCGGGCACTTATCCTCAACCGATTTGCTCGCAACAAGTTGCATTCGACGCAGAATCCTGTCCCATTGTTTCCTATTTGAAATTGGCCAGATCGGACTATGGGATCGAAAGTTATGGCCAAAATACAAATTCATACGAAAAAATCGCGTGAAAAATGTCACTCATTTTCCGGGCACTTATCCTCAATCGATTTGCTCACAACAAGTTGCATTCGACGTAGAATCCTATCCCGTTGTTTCCTATTTGAAATTGTTCAGATCGGACTATGGGATCAGAAGTTATGGCCAAAATACAAATTCATACGAAAAAATCGCGTAAAAAATGTCACTCATTTTTCGGGCACTTATCCTCAACTGATTTGTTCGCAACAAGTTGCATTCGACGCAGAATCCTGTCCCATTGTTTCCTATTTGAAATTGGCCAGATCGAACTATGGAATCGAAAGTTATGGCCAAAATACAAATTCATACGAAAAAATCGCGTAAAAAATGTCACTCATTTTTCGGGCACTTATCCTCAACCGATTTGCTCGCAACAAGTTGCATTCGACGCAGAGTCCTGTCCCATTGTTTCCTATTTGAAATTGGCCAGATCGGACTATGGGATCGAAAGTTATGGCCAAAATACAAAATCATACGAAAAAATCGCGTGAAAAATGTCACTCATTTTTCGGGCACTTATCCTCAATCGATTTGCTCACAACAAGTTGCATTCGACGTAGAATCCTATCCCGTTGTTTCCTATTTGAAATTGTTCAGATCGGACTATGGGATCAGAAGTTATGGCCAAAATACAAATTCATACGAAAAAATCGCGTAAAAAATGTCACTCATTTTTTTTATCCTCAACCGATTTGCTCGCAACAAGTTGCATTCGACGCAGAATCCTGTCCCATTATTTCCTATTTGAAATTGGCCAGATCGAAGTATGGAATCGAAAGTTATGGCCAAAATACAAATTCATACGAAAAAATCGCGTAAAAAATGTCACTCATTTTTCGGGCACATATCCTTAATTGATTTGCTCACAACAAGTTGCATTCGACGTAGAATCCTGTCCCGTTGTTTCCTATTGAAAATTGGCCATATCGGACTATGGGATCGAAAATTATACCATTTTTGCCTTTCTCGTATACTAAGTATACGGTAAAGGCTATATGATCGCTCCAAAAACAAACTTTTTATAGAAGGCCCGGAGACACATAGTGTTATATACCAATCGACTCAGTGCGACGAATTGAGGTGGTGTCTGTGTGTGTGTGTGTGTGTGTGTGTGTGTGTGTGTGTGTGTGTGTGTGTGTGTGTGTGTGTGCGCAAAACTACTCAAAAATGTCACTCATTTTCGGGCACTTATCTTCAACCGATTTGCTCGCAACAAGTTGCATTCGACGCAGAATCTTGTTCCATTGTTTCCTATTTGAAATTGGCCAGATCGAACTATGGGATCGAGAGTTATGGCCAAAATACAAATTCATACGAAAAGTCGCGTAAAAAAGTCACTCATTTTTCGGGCACTTATCCTCAATTGATTTGCTCGCAACAAGTTGCATTCGACGCAGAATCCTGTCCCATTGTTTCCTATTTGAAATTGGCCAGATCGGACTATGGGATCGAAAGTTATGGCCAAAATACAAAATCATACGAAAAAATCGCGTGAAAAATGTCACTCATTTTTCGGGCATTTATCTTCAACCGATTTGCTCGCAACAAGTTGCATTCGACGCAGAATCCTGTTCCATTGTTTCCTATTTGAAATTGGCCAGATCGAACTATGGGATCGAAAGTTATGACCAAAATACAAAATCATACGAAAATATCGCGTAAAAAAAGTCACTCATTTTTCGGGCACTTATCCTCAACCGATTTGCTCGCAACAAGTTGCATTCGACGCAGAATCCTGTTTCATTGTTTCCTATTTGAAATTGGCCAGATCGAACTATGGGATCGAGAGTTATGGCCAAAATACAAATTCATACGAAAAAATCGCGTAAAAAAGTCACTCATTTTTCGGGCACTTATCCTCAACCGATTTGCTCGCAACAAGTTGCATTCGACGCAGAATCCTGTCCCATTGTTTCCTATTTGAAATTGGCCAGATCGAACTATGGGATCGAAAGTTATGGCCAAAATACAAAATCATACGAAAAAATCGCGTGAAAAATGTCACTCATTTTTCGGGCACTTATCCTCAACCGATTTGCTCGCAACAAGTTGCATTTGACGCAGAATCTTGTCTCATTGTTTTCTATTTGAAATTGGTCAGATCGAACTATGGGATCGAGAGTTATGGCCAAAATACAAATTCATACGAAAAAATCGCGTAAAAAATGTCACTCAATTTTCGGGCACTTATCCTCAACCGATTTGCTCGCAACAAGTTGCATTCGACGCAGAATCCTGTCTCATTATTTGCTATTTGAAATTGGCTAGATCGAACTATGGTATCGAAAATTATACCATTTTGCCTTTCTCGTATACTAAGTATACGGTAAAGGCTATATGATCGCTCCAAAAACAAACTTTTTATAGAAGGCCCGGAGACCCATAGTGTTATATACCAATCGACTCAGTTCGACGAATCGAGGTGATGTCTGTGTGTGTGTGTGTGTGTGTATGTGTGTGTGTATGTGTGTGTGTGTGTGCGCAAAACTACTCAACAAAATGTCACTCATTTTTCGGGCACTTATCCTCAACCGATTTGCTCGCAACAAGTTGCATTCGACGCAGAATCCTGTCCCATTGTTTCCTATTTGAAATTGGCCAGATCGAACTATGGGATCGAAAGTTATGGCCAAAATACAAAATCATACGAGAAAATCGCGTGAAAAATGTCACTCATTTTTCGGGCACTTATCCTCAACCGATTTGCTCGCAACAAGTTGCATTTGACGCAGAATCTTGTCTCATTGTTTTCTATTTGAAATTGGTCAGATCGAACTATGGGATCGAGAGTTATGGCCAAAATACAAATTCATACGAAAAAATCGCGTAAAAAAGTCACTCATTTTTCGGGCAATTATCCTCAACCGATTTGCTCGCAACAAGTTGCATTCGACGCAGAATCCTGTCCCATTGTTTCCTATTTGAAATTGGCCATATCGAACTATGGGATCGAAAGTTATGGCCAAAATACAAAATCATACGAAAAAATCGCGTGAAAAATGTCACTCATTTCTCGGGCACTTATCCTCAACCGATTTGCTCGCAACAAGTTGCATTCGACGCAGAATCCTGTCTCTATTTGAAATTGGCCAGATCGAACTATGGTATCGAAAGTTATACCATTTTGCCTTTCTCGTATACTAAGTATACGGTAAAGGCTATATGATCGCTCAAAAACAAACTTTTATAGAAGGCCCGGAGACCCATAGTGTTATATACCAATCGACTCAGTTCGACGAATCGAGGTGATGTCTGTGTGTGTGTGTGTGTGTATGTGTGTGTGTGTGTGTGTGTGTGTGTGCGCAAAACTACTCAACAAAATGTCACTCATTTTTCGGGCACTTATCCTCAACCGATTTGCTCGCAACAAGTTGCATTCGACGCAGAATCCTGTCCCATTGTTTCCTATTTGAAATTGGCCAGATCGAACTATGGGATCGAGAGTTATGGCCAAAATACAAATTTATTTGAAAAAATCGCGTAAAAAATGTCACTCATTTTTCGGACACTTATCCTCAACTGATTTGCTCGCAACAAGTTGCATTCGACGCAAAATCCTGTCCCATTGATTCCTATCTGAAATTGGCCAGATCGGACTATGGGATCGAAAGTTATGGCCAAAATACAAAATCATATGAAAAAATCGTGTAAAAAATGTCACTCATTTTTCGGGCACTTATCCTCAACCGATTTGCTCGCAACAAGTTGCATTCGACGCAGAATCCTGTCCCATTGTTTCCTATTTGAAATTGGCCAGATCGGACTATGGGGTCGAAAGTTATGGCCAAAATGAAAAATCCTACGAAAAAATCGTGTAAAAAATGTCACTCATTTTTCGGACACTTATCCTCAACCGATTTGCTCGCAACAAGTTGCATTCGACGCAAAATCCTGTCCCATTGATTCCTATTTGAAATTGGCCAGATCGGACTATGAGATCGAAAGTTATGGCCAAAATACAAATTTATACGAAAAAATCGCGTAGAAAATGTCACTCATTTTTCGGGCACTTATCCTCAACCGATTTGCTCGCAAGTTGCATTCGACGCAAAATCCTGTCCCAATCTGAAATTGGCCAGATCGGACTATGAGATCGAAAGTTATGGCCAAAATACAAATTCATACGAAAAAATCGCGTAAAAAATGTCACTCATTTTTCGGACACTTATCCTCAACCGATTTGCTCGCAACAAGTTGCATTCGACGCAGAATCCTGTCCCATTGATTCCTATTTGAAATTGGCCAGATCGGACTATGGGATCAAAAGTTATGGCCAAAACACAAAATCATACGAAAAAATCGTGTAAAAAATGTCACTCATTTTTCGGGCACTTATCCTCAACCGATTTGCTCGCAACAAGTTGCATTCGACGCAGAATCCTGTCTCATTGTTTCCTATTTGAAATTGGCCAGATCGGACTATGGGATCGAGAGTTATGGCCAAAATACAAATTCATACGAAAATATTGCGTAAGAAATGTCACTCATTTTTCAGGCACTTATTCTCAACCGATTTGCTCGCAACAAATTGCATTCGACGCAAAATCCTTTCCCATTATTTCCTATTGAAAATTGGACAGGTCGGACTATGGGATCGGAAGTTATGACCAAAATACCTTTTTTCATAAAAATCGCAAAAATGTCACCTATTTTTCGGACACCTAACCTTAATCGATTCACACGCAACAAGTTGCATTCGACGCAGAATCCTGTCCCATTGATTCCTATTTGAAATTGGCCAGATCGGACTATGAGATCGAAAGTTATGGCCAAAATACAAAATCATATGAAAAAATCGTGTAAAAATGTCACTCATTTTCGGGCACTTATCCTCAACCGATTTGCTCGCAACAAGTTGCATTCGACGCAGAATCCTGTCCCATTGTTTCCTATTGAAAATTGGCTAGATCGGACTATGGGATCGGAAGTTATGGCCGAAACACCATTTTAGCCTTTTATACGAAAAGGCTGTATGTTCGCTCCAAAACCAAACTTTTACAGAAGGCCTGGAGACCCATAGTGTTATATACCAATCGATTCAGCTCGACGAACTGAGATGATGTCTCTGTCTCTCCCACTTCATACGGGAGTTTGGCAGAAAGACGGTCATGAGATTTATATCATAACAAATATTGCCCTCCGCTCGCGTGATGGGAATGACATTTTCGTTTTCTTTTGTGTAGTCGGAGCTTCAGTTCAACTAACATCCAAAAGTGATATCCTTAAAATATATGACTGGGTGAAATAAAATAGGGTTATGTACGTCAAGATTGGAAAAGGAAACAAAAATGTCGAAATTCTTATTAGCATATTGTAGATCAAGCTGAAAACCGAACCGAGGTCCCGCGAAATCGCATTTCCGGATGTTGCAACTGCATCGCGAGTAGTGCGCAACTGTGCCATAGTCGGGCACCACTCGCGATGCAGTTGCGACATCCGGAAATGGGACAAAATATGATTTTCGGTTTTCAACTGGATCTACAATATCTTTGCCATAAATAATCTGATTTTCATAGAACGGACAAAGAAATTTGTCTTTTTTACTCCTAGCCACTAGCTCATCTTTTTTCAAGCACACACATTTTACGAAGGTCGAGAAAGGCACCATCACCGCTAGGTGGATTAATCTGGGTTTTTTATGGAAAAATCGCTAAAAAAATGTCACTTATTTTTCAGGCACTCTTCCTCAACCGATTTGCTCGCATTAAATTTCATTCGATGCAGAATGTTTCATATTTTCTTATTGAAAATTGTCCAGATCGGACTATGGGCTTAGATGTTCTGGTCAAATTACTATTTATTGTGAAAAAGAGTTCAAAAAGTCTAGCTCACTTTTTTAGCGATTAGACTTCATCTATTATCGCTCGCAACAGATTGCATTCGTCGCAGAATCTTGTCCCATTGTTTCCTATAGAAACTTGGACGGATCGTACAATTGGGTCAAAAGTTATGGCGAATACTAATTTTAAAACTACAAAATTAAATGCCATTTTTTGCTCTTATGCTAATCCGATTTGTTTGCAGCAAATTGCGTTTGGGGAGAATTTTTTTTATGCATATAAACAAATATGAAAAATAAGACCAATCCACATATTGGTGTTATTTTAGATTATTTAAAACCTTTTGAACGAACGAGAAAGGCACCATCACCGCTAGGTGGATTAATCAGGGATTTTTTTCAAATTTCAATACGAAACTCTTCCGAATTTCTACGGGTAGATCTATCGAATTTCCACTCAAAATTTTTTCAAATTCCCAAAGGAAATTATCCCAACTCCAACGGATTTTTTTTTAAATTTTAACGAGACATTCTTTTGTAGGGTGGGTGTACCAATTGTCGCCATGTATAAGAACCACTATTTTTTTTAAAATAAGTAAAAGGCGTGTAGGTGGGCTTTATATATCAAGCGAAAGGTTTTACTTCCTGTTCCTTAGAACAGCTGTGAAAACTACAATAAAATTGATTAATCCATAATAGGAACGCATGCACCAGTTATGGCACTATTCTTAATTTTCGTTCCTTATTTGGCAAATCCCATTGTTTTCTTATGGGATTGGCCAAATTGGGACCACTAGTGCGACAACTGGTGCAAAGGACGTCAAAAATTAGGCAAAATCAATTTTTACAATTACGCTTTGCTTGTTTTGGAGGTGATCAAAGATGTTATCGTATCATATGAATACGCTTTATCGATATGAACCTAGTTTGCGGTGATTTGATTGGCCATTTGGCATATAAAGCACTAGTGCGACAACTGGTGCTATAGCCCCAACTGGTACATCTAGCCTATATCCACAAAAAATCATTCAAAATTCCATGAAAAATTGCTTCAAACCTACACGGAAATTCGTTCGAACTTTCTCGAGAAATTCTTTATAATTTCTTCGGGAAACTCCTAGCCCCAAGACCCGAAGGATTGGCATCGATTGTCTAAATCGTTTGATTTCTTACTAAAAATAATAATAAAATAGCTAATTTTGCAAATGTTTGTTCTATCTCATCACTTGGGTGTCCGTCCACTCGAATTTAACGCCTGTTTTCAACAGAGCGCGAAGTGGACTAGTTTTAGACGCTGTTACGTTAACACCTTTGCTGTTGCTGTCGGAACTAGAAGTGTGCGCCGCCACCGCCGTCATCGGCGCGCCACCGTTTAAAATTTATTACGCCGTTGATCTATAATTTTCCACGCCGATTCAAATTTGCAGAAGTCCGCAGAAATTCATTTGGTAGAAGAATCAGAAGCCTAAAGTTATTTGGCCGAAATGGTCGTTTGGTAGAAAGCGCCATTTGGCCGAAATGGGCATTCGGTCGATAGTGCCGACATTAATGGAAAAATCTTTTGAATTTCGCCTGAAAAATCTGATCAACTTCCCCAGCAAATATTTTAAGTTTTTCCAGAATATTAATTAAGAAATTATTCTCAGATTTTTCACGGGAGCTACTTTGAAGTTTCGAGAATTCTTTGGAATAATCAAGGATGGATTTCTCAAGGGAAATTATTAAGAATGTTAGCGAATAATAATTCGGATTTTACATGAGAATCTCATCAGAATATTCACGGGAAGTTGTTCAAAATTTCTACAGGAAAATGTTCCGAATATCCGCGGAAAGTTCCTGTTTGGTTTCTGTTGAGTACTCTTCAAAGTTGACACAAAAAATGCTTCATAACTGAGAGCTAATGATTGGGAGAAGGGATGCGTTAACGTTGAATTTCGCAATCTAGATTATGTAAGACGACCAGTTTGGCATAGCCAACGTTAAAACAGATTTTGAAAGTGTTTATACAAGAGTTGATTAGAATAATTTTCCAAACCAACAAAACTGAGTTTTGATTGCTGCAAAGTGCTACAGAGAAGTCCACAAACGGAGAGCGATCTAATACAGTCCACTTCGAGAATATTTCCACCTTTGTACTGGGTTGCACCAAGTGTCTAGTTTGAGTGGGATTTAACAGCCCCACAAGATAGCTACCATCCGCTCTGGAAAGAGCACTGAGCAAACCAGCGAATTCCCCATGAGCCGGGCTAGCGCCCCTCTATGGTCCTTCGAAAGCCGAATCCATCAGGAACACCTGTGAACGTGTAGTACCGAGCAGCAAAATTCCAAAAGTGACGTTAAAGTGATACAGTGGGAAAAAAGACCAAATTTGTGCGAGTGAAAAAGTGAACTAAAAAGTGTCAAAATGCCAATGGAACATACGCTGAAGAAGCAATCCGTGGATCAAGAAGAAGTGAAGATGTTGATCCACCAATGAGGGCAAATCAAAGGAAAAGTGACGAAGAAAAACAAAACCATTGAGGAGGGTGAAGATGATCCAAGTGAGTGTGTCATTGCTAAAAGTGTTTGCGAAAAAGCTCGAGATGCACTACAATGAGTATGTAGCCACAGACAAACAGACATAACACATTGAACATTCACTAATTAAATTCATCGTCGTTCAAGCACTAACGACATCTGTTGATTTCAGTTAGTTGGGCAAATCACAAACCAGATGGCGATAGTGAGCAAACGTCAAACCGGAGCAAATCCGATGCGCGCGCCACGAGTGATCGATTGGCCAACTAATGATTATTTGAATCGACCAGTAAATCAGTGAACGATGGAAATTTGACGAGTGTTATGTCTGTTTGTCTGTGATGTAGCGGTGCGTCGTGATTGCAGCCACACCTCCAACAAAGATAGAAGAGCAAGACCAGAAGCTGGATGAGTTTTATTTGCTTTACACCGAAGCACTGGATCGAGTTGAACGACTGATGGAATCTTTCACTAAGGCTGCAGTTGCACGCCACCCAAACCAAGTGTATGCTGATACCTCAGCACCTCAAGTGATAGTGCAACAACAGGCTCTGAGAGCACCGATACCAACGTTCGACGGTAAGACAGAAAATTGGCCTAAGTTTAAGGCCATGTTTGAGGATTTGGTAGCTCGAAGCCGCGACTCCGACGCCGTCAAGTTGCATCATCTAGACAAAGCTCTAGTCGGCGATGCAGCTGATTTGATCAACGCGAAAATGATCCAGGACAACAATTTCCAGCAAGTGTGGAAGCAAATCACCGACCAGTTCGAGAATTCCCGCGTCATCGTAGATACCCACATCGAAGGATTGATTCAGCTCAAGCCGGTAGCAAAAGGAAGCCTCAAGGATCTCGTGTCGCTGATAAAGGCTTGCGATCGCCACGTCGCGGGATTGGAGTACCAAGACTTAATAGTTGACAACTTATCTGGACTCATCATTACGAAGCTCGTCGTCAACCGTCTAGATGACCACACTCGTCAGCTCTGGGAAAGGACGCAGAAACACGGTGAGTTACCTGACTTTAAACAAACTTTGCTATTCCTTAAAAATGAGTGCTAAGTACTTGATCGTTGTAGTAATTCTCGCACCCCAGGCTCAAATAAGGAGTCAAGTACCAAATCATCCAATACCAAACCCCCTCTCAAGACTCATATTTCCACATCTGTAAAGGGAGCAATTTCTTGTTAATTTGTGAAGAGATCCATCGCCATTTCGAATGTCCAAAATTCCACGCTATGACCGTTCCAGAGTGCATTGCCAAAGTAAAAGAATTGAGGATTTGTTTCAACTGCCTCCGATCTGGTCACCGAGTAGTAGATTGTTCTGCCAAGAAAACTTGTTCAACTTGTTTTAGAAAGCACCATTCACTTCTGCTTCTGCATGATGAATCTTTCTCAAAGTTCCAACCGTCTATATCTGAATCGAAAACCCAGGAACCTAAACCTTCATCCTCAAAAACAGATTCATCTATTCCTACTTCTAATGAACATTCCGCGATTCAACAACAATCTACTTTAAATTCGACATGTTCTTATAACCATTCCAAAAGTTTGAAAACTGTTATGTTATTGACAGCTGTTGTAATGCTTGATAATGATGGGCAGTTAATTCCTTGTCGTATTCTCCTTGACAGTGGGTCTCAGGTTAATTTCATTTCTGAGCCAATGGCCAATCAGTTGAAGGTACCCAGAGAATCCATGTGTGTCCCGATTGCAGGTGTAGGTGGCTCAAAAATGTATGCTAGGGAAAGGTTAGCAGTTACAGTTCAGTCAAGATACTCAGAGTTCTCTACCGAAGTCGAGTGTTTAGTTGTTCCAAAAATAACTGGAATCATCCCTGGATCAAAAATTGATATCTCCTCTTGGTTGGGAAATACATGTTGGGATTCAGCTTGCAGATCCTCAGTTCAATATTCCTGAGCGAATTGATATGTTGATAGGTGCCTCTAAGTTTTTTAGTCTCCTTAAATCCGGACATCTACGTCTAGCTGAAGGTATACCAGAGCTCCAAGAAACTCATTTCGGCTGGATTTTCTCAGGAGAAATAGAAAATTATATGAATCACGTTCATTTAGCTCACCAAGCTTCACTTGACTCTCTAGTCAAAACCATCACCAAATTTTGGGAAGTTGAAGACTTTGTGGACACAGATACCTCAAATGATAAAGATGAATGTGAGAAATTATTTCAGCAGAAAAAATCATTGAATGATGTGCTTCATGTAGGACAACCAGTCCAAAGCGATTTGTTCAGCATTCTTCTTAGATTTCGTAAACATCATATAGTGTTTACTGCTGATGTTGAAAAAATGTACCGACAAGTCTTAGTTGATCCCTCGCAAACTAAATTCCAACGCATTCTTTGGAGAAATGAACCATCCAAACCTTTAACAGTATTAGAAATGAAAACTGTTACTTATGGCACCGCAGCTGCTCCCTTCCTTGCTACCAGATGCTTGATACAGCTGTGTGATGATGAAGAAGAAAGATTTCCTTTAGTCTCCAAAGCTCTAAAAGAAGATTGGTATGTAGATGTTATTCTGTCCGGTGCTAGTTCTCTTGCAGAGGCTATTGGAACGCAACGGCAGATTGGTAAAATATTAGAGTCTGGCGGCTTTTGTGTCCATAAATGGACCTCCACCATACCCCACAAAGAGCTTCTTGCTGCTAGATTACTCTCCAGATTATTAACAAGAGTTCTTGATGATTTGAAAATCAAGTTTGATGACGTTGTTGTTTGGTCTGATCGTGCTTGCATGGCTTAAAAAACCTTTTGCTAGTCTTGAAGTGTTTGTACGAAACAAAGTTGCTAGCATCACTGAGGAGACTAAGAATTTCAACTGGAAATATATCAGATCAAAAGACAATCCCGCAGATATCGTGTCTAGAGGACAGCTTCCTGATGCCCTTAAATCCAATAATGATTGGTGGAAAGGCCCGTCTTTCCTACGAGTAGATAACTATTCTGAGGAGCTGTAACGCGGTGTGGATTTTTTGGAATAATTTTATTGGATTTGCTTAAAGCTTCAGACGATTTTATCTTTTTAAGCAAAATCATTTGCAAATATATTATGAAATTAAATTATTATTTTTAATTGATAAATAGCTTTGACGTTTTTATCCTTTTAAGTAAAATATCATTGAAATGAGTTGAAGCTTAATTATTAGTAATACATTATTTTTTGCTTTATTTTTTGTTGTTGTAATTATTAGATTATTTGAATTTAATTAGCTTTGGACGTTTTTCTCTTTTTAAGCAAAATAATGCTTGAATTCGTCAAGTCGGCTTGATGATTCACAGTCCAAAGCGAGACCATAATATTATCAGTATTTGCCCGACTATTTGACTGTCTCGGGTGAGGAAATATTTCGAGCGGTTTGCGTCTCGGCTAAGCAAAGTGGTATACTGTTTCAGTGAGTGCAGTAATGGCTCCTGAAACTAGATAGCTCTTTTTCAACCATTTGCTTGATCCTGGGAAGGCGCCAAATTGATATCGCCATTTGAATTTTTATACATAACCAGCAATTGTCCTTCAAGGTTTCTTGAAGGTAGAAATCCTTAAGCTCGTTCATTTTCGCTCGCACTAGAGGAAGAGAAGTATCGCGGTTTCCAAGTTCCGAACAATTTAAGTTTTCTACAAAGTGAAACGTGTTCCTTCAAAGTTTGCAGAAGGTAATAATTGAGAACAGTGGTGTAAAGTGAAGTGCTTGAAGCAAAATCTTTTGGTGTCTTCCAGATAGCTGCTTATTTCGGTCAGTGCGTCTGACACTTTCGCGATTCTCTCCATTTGTCGGAGTAGATATTGAGACAGAAAAAGGTAATTTTAAATTATGACTTTAATTTTGCACACGACTAACGTTCGCCATTCGCGTTGGACTTCCAGCGCGTAGGCGCTTTTTTTGTACGGGCTGGAATTGTGTAACGACCAGCGGAGTCGAATTGGGGTTCCGTCCTTTTTTGCTGTGGGTCGCGGTGCGACCAAATTGAGCTTGTGTGTCCGCTAAGGCCCGCCTTCCGAGGTAGTCAAACGGAGGGGAGTGAAGTTCGTTTAGTTAGTCGAGCGAAACTCACCCGACAGTCGCCTAAAACTGTCGATAAGACCACCATTTCGCTACAACCCCCCTGGTGGTCAGGTGTCGAGAGCGCGGTTCCCGTACGTCACCAATTATCGTACGCTGAACCGAACCCGAACCGAGAATTAGTAGCTTTCTTTTAGTCCTCGCCCGGTGAATCGGAAAGGTACGTGAAGCCGGGTCGTAAGGGAAAGTGGGCTACTAGTTTGAGGGAACGGTCATTCCGGACGCTCTCGACGGTTTCAAAGCGGAAGCCTTCCGTCCAGCCGCCACTCCCTCCGCATCTTTGGTTCGGCCATTTTGACACAAGCTCACGCCGCCATCGTGTAGAGCTTCGAACGCCCACTGGCAAGCCGCCGGTACCACGACGCCATCGCGACAACTGCGTCACCAGCACCGCCGGAAGAACCGTCGTCTTCGGCACACCGCCGGAAGAACCTTCGTCTTCGGCACACCGCCGGAAGAACCTTCGTCTTCGGCACACCGCCGGAAGAACCTTCGTCTTCGGCACACCGCCGGAAGAACCTTCGTCTTCGGCACACCGCCGGAAAACCTTCGTCTTCGGCGTCCCGCCGGAAAACATCGTCTTCGGCACTCTGCCGGAAAGCCCTCCGTCTTCGGCACCCGCCAGAACCCGCCATCGCTACCAAAAATCCTGCGCAGGTACGTGGAAACTTGTATAATCATGGCCATGAATTAGTTTCCCCCTAGCTAGTACTTAAATCCCGTCCATCCCGAATGAAGTCGTAATAATAAATTTGTTGAATTTGAAGCTCTGAGAGTCAATTGATTTTGTTTCGGCAGTTCCGTGAGAACCTGCTGTTCTCTTTTACGTTTCCGTTATTTCGTTGGTAGATTGCATCTCAGACTTCGATTCCTCTTTTGATTTTGCGTTTATTGTTGAGCGAGCTTAAGCGATTGCAAGGGTAATCAGGGCAAGGGATTTTAGGGTTGTTTTCCAGGTAAAGGTAGCCTCACACCTCGGGAAATTGGTCCGCGGATTTTTTCCCCATGCATTTTTGCATATGCGATGTTTTCGGGATTTGGGCACGGAAAATCAAAATCCCGGCCCCATTTAAAATGCACGGGGATAAAAATCCGGCGGAAAATTTTCCCGAGGTGTAAGGCAGCCTTAACAGCGGGTGATTTTGAAAATTCAGCCAGCAACCGTTCGAGGATTTCCCCTGAGGAATTGTCTCAAAAATAGTCGGGCAAGTCAACAGACTGGTGGTCTCTCGTACGCGAGAGTGGCGCTAAAGCCACCAAAGTTTAAATAATTCCCTCAGACGATTTGCGAACGGTTACAGAGCTATGCTCAGGAATTCCTAATGATGAACTACCAGAACTAAAACATTGTTCAATGATAGCAACCCCGGTTTACAATGAAAATCAGCTCGGAGTATTTTCAAAGTTTAGTTCATTTAGAAAGCTGCAACGTGTCATGGCATACGTACAGCGTTTTATCAGAAATTGTCGAAATGTGATTTGTGATTGAAATTGTGATGAAATCGCTTAGGTCTGGGGGAGCCTTAAAGCCGAAATTGGCACCGCCTTCTAGAGAGTAAGCGATGTAAATAAAATGCGTAACCCCAAACTTCTGTAAATAAATAAGGTGTGTAGGATTAAGGATTTTTGCCAGTCGTCAGACTGAAATTAGGGTGGTTCAAAAAATCAATTTTGCTCCACAGTGCTCATCTGATTCTTTACCATGTTCTGAGTGTCCTCTGAAAATTTGAGCTCATTTGGATTGAAACTGATTTAGCACAAGCCGTTTCAAGTTTGCATGCAAATTAGTATGGGGAAATTTATTTTTTCATTTTACTGTTAATGACGTTTCCCCATTAAGCGCAGGTTAAAAGAAAACCTGCATAGCTAAAAGGGATACTCAACAGCTTTCACCCAACGAAAACCGCATGTTGATTAATCGTCCCAATAATTAGTACAGTGTTGACCAGATTTTGTCACTCCCCGATTTTGTCTACCCCCGATTTTGTCTACCCCCAATTTTATCACGTTTTCGACCCGATTTTATCACGTCCCGATTTTGTCACGTTTTCGACCCGATTTTGTCACCCCAAAAAAATTTGTCATTCTTTTTATTTTCGTAAATAATACCAAAAATAACATTGATTTTCATGAAATAACTTTCACCGCCTGTAGTTTATTACGAACGACTTCTGAGTACCTGGGAAATATTCTGTAAGCAATTTCGACAAGAAATAACGGGTACTGTTCACGCATTTGGCCTTTCCAAGGAATAAAATGATTCATATTTGTGGAATGAATTAAAAAAAATGAAATTTTTTTTTTCTAATTTTGTCACATACCCTGTTTTATCACCCCAAAATTCTCCAGGGGGGTGATAAAATCGGGATATTACTGTAATTGATTTTAAGACAGGTTGCGAATCTTTAGTCATGATCGTTAAACTTCTTTGAGGGCATCACTGAAATGTGCAGTGCAACATAGTAGCCTGAATTTGTGTGTGCTATCTTTCGCGCCTTGAGCAGTAATGTTGCCTGTTGATGAGTTGATGATTTGCGGGCAGCAGGGACTATGTCCAAGGGCTTGACGATCCCTCCCCAGGCCATCTGCGAGTTGTGGGGCTTGCCTAGGATGTGGTGGGGTTTGACAGTGGGCCCTGTTAAACCTCTATAAAAAGCTGCATGTATCCGCAAGTACGCCCCACCAAAGCGACCGTGTGCCGCTCAAAGCGCACAAGCCCAAGTCCTGGTGTTAGGTGGGACGCTAAACAGCCCTGACACGACGGCCCTCCGACGAGACAGGAGGTTTGCGCAGGCCCAATAAGCCGCCTAGAAAACCAATCATTACGAACAATATAAGAGATAATGCGACTCGATATAATCGGCAAAGACCTAGGCGACGAATACAGGATCACGATTGGAAGCTTGGAACATGGAATTGCAAGTCGCTAGGTTTCGCAGGTTGCGACAGGATAATCTACGATGAATTACATCCCCGCAACTTCGACGTCGAGGCGCTGCAGGAGATTTGTTGGACAGGACAGAAAGTGTGGAAAAGCGGGCATCGAGCGGCTACCTTCTACCAAAGCTGTGGCACCACCAACGAGCTGGGAACCGGCTTCATAGTGCTGGGTAAGATGCGCCAACGCGTGATTGGGTGGCAGCCAATCAACGCAAGGATGTGCAAGCTGAGGATTAAAGGCCGTTTCATCAACTATAGCATCATCAACGTGCACTGCCCACACGAAGGGAGACCCGACGTCGAGAAAGAAGCGTTCTACGCACAGCTGGAGCAGACATACGATGGATGCCCACTGCGGGACGTTAAAATCGTCATCGGTGACATGAACGCACAGGTAGGAAGGGAGGAAATGTATAGACCGGTCATCGGACCGGATAGTCTGCACACCGTATCGAATGACAACGGCCAACGATGCATAAACTTCGCAGCCTCCCGCGGAATGGTACTCCGAAGCACCTTCTTTCCCCGCAAAAATATCCACAAGGCCACATGGAGATCACCTAACCAAGAAACGGAAAACCAAATCGATCACGCTCTAATCGACGGTAAATTCTTCTCCGACATCACGAACGTACGCACTTACCGCAGTGCGAATATTGAATCCGACCACTACCTCGTTGCAGTATGCCTGCGCTCAAAACTCTCGACGGTGTACAACACGCGTCGAAGTCGGACGCCGCGACTTAACATTGGGCGGCTACAAGACGGCGCAGCAGCTGGAAGTGGCACTTCCAACGGAAGAGCAGCTAGGCGCAGCGTCTCTTGAAGATGGCTGGAGAGATATTCGATCCGCCATTGGTAGCACCGCAACCGCTGCAGATCAGAGAAACGACTGGTATGACGGCGAATGTGAGCAGTTAGTGGAAGAGAAGAATGCAGCATGGGCGAGATTGCTGCAACACCGCACGAGGGCGAACGAGGCACGATATAAACAGGCGCGGAACAGACAAAACTCGATTTTCCGGAGGAAAAAGCGCCAGCAGGAAGATCGAGACCGTGAAGAAACGGAGCAACTGTACCGCGCTAATAACACACGAAAGTTCTATGAGAAGTTAAACCGTTCACGTAAGGGCCACGTGCCACAGCCTGATATGTGTAAGGACATAAACGGGAACCTTCTTACGAACGAGCGTGAGGTGATCCAAAGGTGGCGGCAGCACTACGAAGAGCACCTGAATGGCGATGTGGCAGACGAAGATGGCGGTATGGTGATGGACCTGGGAGAACGCGCGCAGGACATAATTCTACCGGCTCCGGATCTCCAGGAAATCCAGGAGGAGATTGGCCGGCTGAAGAACAACAAAGCCCCTGGGGTTGACCAACTACCAGGAGAGCTATTTAAACACGGTGGTGAGGCACTGGCTAGAGCGCTGCACTGGGTCATTACCAAGATTTGGGAGGAGGAAGTTTTGCCGCAGGAGTGGATGGAAGGTGTCGTGTCCCATCTACAAAAGGGCGATAAGCTGGATTGTAGCAACTACCGCGCAATCACATTGCTGAACGCCGCCTACAAGGTACTCTCCCAAATTTTATGCCGTCGACTAGCACCAACTGCAAGGGAGTTCGTGGGGCAGTACCAGGCGGGTTTTATGGGCGAACGCTCCACCACGGACCAGGTGTTCGCCATTCGCCAAGTACTGCAGAAATGCTGCGAATACAACGTGCCCACACATCATCTCATTAAAATCGACTCGTGTGTATCCCGTCCGTTTAGTAATAAATCAGGTGTACCACAAGGTAGCAATCTGGGTCCATTGCTATTTACGCTGTTCTTCAACGATGTTACATTGCTGCTAGGATCGAAATGTGTGCTAGTCTACGCTGATGATCTGAAGATTTTCTTGGTTGTCAAGACAATAGAAGATTGTTATCGACTACAAGGGCTATTGAATACCTTTGCTGAATGGTGTAAACTGAACAAACTTGTTGTTAGCGTTGACAAATGCGTGGTGATTACGTTTCATAGACTGAGAACTCCTATCACGTTCGAATACAGCATTGACGGAAATGCCCTCGAGCGCGTCGATCAGGTCAGCGATTTGGGAGTTCTTCTCGACGCAGGACTTACATTCAATCAGCACATTTCTTCCATTATATCCAAAGCTTCACGTCAATTGGGATTCATCACGAAAGTGTCCCGTGATTTCACCGACCCTCATTGCCACAAAGCACTTTATTGTGCATTAGTACGACCAATACTGGAAAACTCAGCTGTTGTGTGGACTCCTTACCATCTATTGTGGATTGCCAGAATTGAAAGCGTTCAACGAAGATTCATCCGCATTGCGCTAAGAGATCTACCATGGAGAGATCCGCTAAATCTTCCTCCGTACGTAGAGCGTTGTCGGCTTCTGGGACTCGACACGCTGCTTCGACGCCGAAAGATTCAGCAGGCTTCACTAGTTGCTAAAATATTAATAGGTGAGATTGATGCTTCTGAACTCCTGTCCCGCATCGAATTCCGTACCATTGGTAGACAACTGCGATCTTCGTCTTTGCTGATGACCAGATTCCATCGAACGACATATGGATTCCACGAACCGCTTACATCGTGTGTTCGAATTTTCTCTTCAGTAGACGATCTCTTCGATTTTGGGGAAAATAGTAGATTGTTCATTAGTAGGGTAGAAAGGTCCGGAAGACTAAATTAGTTATCTAAGACATTCATGTAGACTGCTGTCAGATGAATTAAATAAATAATAAATAATAAATAAATAAATAAATCTATTCATCGACTTCAAAGCCGCATATGATACAATCGATCGGGACCAGCTATGGCAGCTAATGCACGAACACGGTTTTCCGGATAAACTGACACGATTGATCAAAGCGACGATGGATCGGGTGATGTGCGTAGTTCGAGTTTCAGGGGCATTCTCGAGTCCCTTCGAAACCCGCAGAGGGTTACGGCAAGGTGATGGTCTTTCGTGTTTGCTATTCAACATCGCTTTGGAAGGGGTAATACGAAGAGCAGGGATTAACACGAGTGGTACAATTTTCAATAAGTCCGTCCAGCTATTTGGTTTGGCCGACGACATAGATATTGTGGCCCGCAACTTTGAGAAGATGGAGAAAGCATACATCAGCCTGAAGAGGGAAGCTAAGCGGATCGGACTATTCATCAACATGTCGAAGGCGAAATACATGATAGGAAGAGGTTCAAGAGAAGACAATGTGAGCCACCCACCGCGAGTTTGCATCGGTGGTGACGAAATCGAGGTGGTAGAAGAATTTGTGTACTTGGGCTCACTGGTGACTGCCGAAAATGACACCAGCAGAGAAATTCGGAGACGCATAGTGGCTGGAAATCGTACGTACTTTGGACTCCGCAAGACGCTCCGATCGAATAGAGTTCGCCGCCGTACCAAACTGACAATCTACAAAACGCTAATTAGACCGGTAGTCCTCTACGGACACGAGACCTGGACGATGCTCGTGGAGGACCAACGCGCACTTGGAGTTTTCGAAAGGAAAGTGCTGCGTACCATCTATGGTGGGGTGCAGATGGCGGACGGTACGTGGAGGAGGCGAATGAACCACGAATTGCATCAGCTGTTGGGAGAACCATCCATCGTTCACACCGCGAAAATCGGACGACTGCGATGGGCCGGGCACGTAGCCAGAATGTCGGACAGTAACCCGGTGAAAATGGTTCTCGACAACGATCCGACGGGCACAAGAAGGCGAGGTGCGCAGCGGTCAAGGTGGATCGATCAGGTGGAAGATGACTTGCGGACCCTCCGTAGACTGCGTGGTTGGCGACGTGTAGCCATGGACCGAGCCGAATGGAGAAGACTCTTATATACCGCACAGGCCACTTCGGCCTTAGTCTGAATAAATAATAAATAATGATGAGTTATGTAATTAGCTGCAGAAAACCACGGTATAAATTAAATTCGATTACTTATTGGAACAATTATTCGAGCTGCGGTTTTCACTGAGTGAAAGCTGTTGAGTATTCTTTTTAGCTATGTAGGTTTTCTTCTAACATGCGCTTGATGGGGAAGCGTCATTAACATTATAATGAAAAAATAAATTTCCCCATACTAATTTGCATGCAAACTTGAAACGGCTTGTACTAAATCAGTTTTAATCCAAATGAGCTCAAATTTTCAGAGGACACGCAGAACATGGTAAAGAATCAGATGAGCACTGTGGAGCAAAATCGATTTTTTGAACCAGCCTAGTGTGTATACAAGAGTTGATTAGAATAATTTTCCAAACCAACAAAACCGAGTTTTGATTGCTGCAAAGTGCTACAGAGAAGTCCACAAACGGAGACCGATCTAATACAGTCCACTTCGAGAATATTTCCACCTTTGGATTGGGTTGCACCAAGTGTCTAGTTTGAGTGGGATTTAACAGTCCCACAAGATAGCTACCATCCGCTCTGGAAAGAGATTATGCGACGTAGTGCAAGGATTGGAAACCAGCAAATTCCCCCAGGAGACGGGCTAGCGCTCCTACAACTCCCTGGAATTTTCACGAGAAATTTTTCAAAATTTTTCGAGAGATTTTTCGGAATGTGAATTTAAAAAAAAACAACGGTGAATTGCTCGAAATTTTAAAGGATTTTCTTTGGATTTCTTCAAGGAATTCTTTGCATTGGCCATAAGAAATTCTTGGGAAATTCTATTGGCCAAAAAGCACCTGAATGGCGATGTGGCAGACAACGGTGGCGGTATGGTAATGAACCTGAGAGCACGCGCGTAGCACGTACGACTCCCGGCTCTGAATCTCTAGGAAATCTAGGAGGAGATTGGCCGGATTAAAAACAACAAAGCCGCAAAGAAAAAACAACAAAGCCCAAAGTGTTGACCAACTACCAGGAGAGCTGTTTAAACACGGTGAGGAGGTACTGGTTAGAGCGCTGCACTGGCCTATTACCAAAGATTGGGTGGATGAGGTTCTGCCGCAGGAGTGGATGGAAGGTGTCTTGTGTCCCATCTACAAAAAGGATGATAAGCTGGATTGTAGCAACTACCACGCAATCACATTGCTGAACGCCGCCTTTAAGGTACTCTCCCAAATTTTATGCCGCCGACTAACACAAATAGCAAGAGACCTCGTGGGGCAGTACCAGGCGGGATTTATGGGTGAACGTTCTACCACAGACCAGGTGTTTGCCGTACGTCAGGGATTGCAGAAATTCCGCGAATCCAACGTGCTCACACATCCTCTATTTATCGACTTCGAAGCCGCATATGATACAATCGATCGGGACCAGATATGGTAGCTACTGCACGTAAACAGCGATTGATCGGGTGATGTGCGTAGTTTCAGGGGCATTCTCGAGTCTCTTGGAAACACAGCTCTGGTCCTCACAAGTTCCAGTCTCACGCTTCCACGAGTCTTCCGATGACAATCGACCGCCAGCTAAGGGTTTTGTACACTGGTAGTGCAGCCTGGGCACTGTTGTCCTTCTGACATCAGCTAGAGTGAGGGGGTGCGACCAAGGGGACCATCGTCCCTTACCTCTAATCCCAAGGCATTAAGCGACCCGTGCCGAGGGGATGCATGGCCAGGGGGGGGGAGGGGCTGGGGCTGAAATAATGAGCTAGGCCTTTAACGGAGCCTGTGGGGTATCTGGGCACCCTCCACAGTAATTGTCACAGTGATAGTAGTGTAGGCGACAACCCCTTCGCAAGAGGTGGTTTGTCCAAGTTTCCGCCTAGGAAGCCGGAGGCAATAGTCGGCCACTACAGGAAACACCTTGATTGGTCCCTGGAGGACTTGGCAGTAACGGAGAAAAAAAAGCTGAGGCAGCCGGAAGACACACCGATCTATGTGCCTAAGAGGAACAGATCCTCGCCAGGAGACGAGCGACCAGGAGGCTCCAAAAAACAAAGGGAGGCTCAACGCAAACAAATGGTTGCCGCACAGTCGGACCAAGCTAGTGACGGCAACTTAGGGACCCCCTGGCAGGTGGTCCAAAAGAAGACGAAGAAGAGCCACAGCAAAATAGACGAGCGGCAAAAAATCACCAAAAGAAGGGTGAAGCACTGGTTATGGAGACTAGCGAGGAAGGGTATTTGGAGGTCCCGCGAACAATAAGGACAACTCCGGAATTGAAGGACTTTGGCGCAGATGTACAAAGAATCAAGCGCACACGGGCGAGGGACATGATCTTTGAGCTGAAAAAGGACTCCAAGAATAAGAGCTCATCATATAAAAAGCTAACGGAGAAGGTGGTGGGCGATAAGGCACAGGTGAGAGCTATGACGCCTGAAGCGTGCCTCCAATAGGTGGACCTGGACGAAATTACCAAGACAGACGAGGTAACTACCGCAATGAAGGAGCAACTCGAGTTGGGCGATGTTGACATAACAATTCGACTAAGAAGGGGTCCATCAGGTATGCAGATCGCTGCTATGAAGCTTCTGGCAGATGCTGCTGACAAGGCACTGCGAATCGGCAAAATAAAAGTTGGTTGGTCGGTGTGTTCATTGAGCCTCTCTCATCTGACTCGGCCCAATAGCCCCTATAGGCTGATGGCCATGAAAGTGGCAAGTGCATATCGTATCATATCGATGGATGCGGTTTGTGTAGGAATATAGTAGAATAGTAGGAATGACTCTCATCAACATTTTATTGGAGGAGGACTGTGAGTGCTATAGGCTACGAGGAACGATTGGTGCTCGCATGATCGCGAGAGACGTTTCGTTGAGGAAGTAGCAGCTGGCTTGGAACAGTAGTACAAAAGGAAGTTGGACCTATCGGCTCATACCGAACCAGTCGTTGTGAATGGACAGAAAACACTGGGGAGTCAACTTCTTCCTGATACAATTCCTGTCGGGCCATGAATGTTTCAGGAAGTATCTGCACAGATACGGACACGCAGAGTCCCCCCTTTGCCCGACCTGTCCGAACTGCGAGGAGACACCCGGAATCTCTGGATCGACTTCGGCACTCGGACCGGTCCCTCGCTGAAGTAAGAAAGGCCTCCCGTCCGAGGGAAATTCCAACGTCGGGGAACTCCCTGTCGGAGTAGGATAGATCTGCCGCCGGGGATCATCCGAGTAGCCCGCGATTTAGCTGTGAGCTAAATGGCTCAACGAAAAGTGCAGCGAAAAGTCAAAGAAAACTATGCTGGGAGCCGAATGGCTCAATGTTAACAAAAATTCCGTTCAGGAGAGTTTCCGTTACCGGGAAGCTTCTAGTCGGAGTAGGCTAGATCCACCGCCGGGGACTATGCCGAGTAGCTCGTGACGCGTCGAATAATCGGCTTTGGGTAGTCGAAGCGCCAGTGAACCGGACGTTATGCTCCACCCGGAATCTCTGGACCGACTTTGGCACCCAACCGGTTTCCCGTTGAAGTGAGAAAATGCCTCGGACTATCTAGGTGAGATATTAGTGTTGGACACGCAATAAACTTCCACGGGTCGTCGGTTTTCGGAGAAGCTCGCGCCGTCGGGGGACTTCCCGTCGGAGTAGGATAGATTCGCCGCCAGGGAATATCTGAGTAGACTGCGAACACGTCGAGAGCTAAATGGCTCAAAGATGCAGTGGTGCTGAATGGCATGGAAGAAGAGAGACAGTGAGCGTCAAAGATTAAGAGACGCGCAAACCGAATAAAAAATGCTTCGATGAGAAAATGTAGCGAACTAGCTGTGCTTGCTAGAGGCTGACCACGTGAAGTGCATGAGCACAGCCCCCCTCCGAAGTATTGACATCCAGTAAGTCCCGGGGGGAACAGGGCATGAGAAGAGAGGGCAACTCAAGTAACCTTCTGTTACTTGGGTGGATTTAGTTAGTCCGGCGGGCCGGCCTTCTGCCGACCGCGCCAACCCCACTCCCTCAGTGATAATTTCAGGTTTCTGTAAGCAGATTTGCCTTCATCCCACTATAAAAAAAAAAAACACATACACACATACACACACACACACCTGACCTGAACCACTGTGAAGTAGCCCAGCAATTGCTGTGTCAGACAGTTGCTGAATGAGGGACGGATATCGCCATCATAGCAGATCCTTACAGGGTACCCGCCAGGAATGGTAAATGGGTCACCGATGGGTCTTAAATGGCGGCGATATGGACAACGGGGAAATACCCAGTCCAAGAGTTGGTGTCTTCGACACACGAGGGCTTCGTCATTGCCAAAATCAACGGGGTCTTCTTCTGCAGCTGCTATGCGCCTCCTCGATGGTCGATCGAGCAGTTCGGTCGTATGCTGGATTGTTTGACGGGGCGTAGACCAATGGTGATAGCGGGGGACTTCAACGCTTGGGCCGTGGAATTGGGAAGCCGTTCCACGAATCAACGGGGACAGATCCTGCTGGAATCACTGGCCTTGTTGGATGTGGATTTGACCAATGTCAGTACCAAAAGTACCTACAGCTGGGCCGAGTCGATTATCGACGTTACGTTCTGGAGCCCTGGCCAAACGAGTAGTTCGAACTGGAGGGTAGATGATGGCTACACCACCTGGCGGTTCGCTACAGTATCGACTATACGACCAGCAGTCAGCGGACGGAAGAAGGGGCGAGACCTAGCCCTCATATGTGGAAGACATCGTACTTCGACGACGAGGTGTTTAAGCAAGCGCTCCGCCGCGACCACAATACTCTCGGTATGATCGGCAAGCAGCTGGTAACAGTACCCTCGCGTGCATGCGATGCCACCATGCCTAGGAAAGTCCACCCTAGGAATGGGAGGCCACCGGCTTACTGGTGGACTCAAGCAATTGTGAACCTGCGCCGCGCCTGTCTTCGGGCACGGAGGCGGATGCAGCGAGCACGCACAGAAGAGGAGCGTGTTGAGGAGCGCTAGAGCCGCTCTGAAGACTGAGATTGGATCAAGCAAAAAAGCCTGCTTCGAGGGCCTGTGTCAAAGTGCCAACGCGAATCCATGGGGTGACGCCTATAGGGTCGTAATGGCCAAGACACGTGGGGCGATGGCCCCTACAGAGCGGTCTCCAGAGATGCTGGAGAGGATCATCGCGGGGCTCTTCCCACGTCACGACCCAAGTCCCTGGCCTCCCTTTGTGGAGCTGCCACGGGCCAGGGTGACCGACGAGGGAAGAGTAACGGTGGCGGAACTTGCGGGGATTGCACAGTCTCTTAGTGTAGGTAAGGCTCCAAGACCGGATGATATTCCGAACCTGACCATCAAAGCGGCCATTGCCGAGGCTCCCGAGATGTTCAGATCTGTCATGCAGAGATACCTGGACGAAGGAGTCTTCCCTGAAGCATGGAAAAGGCAGAGCTTGGTCCTATTGCCAAAAGCGGGAAAACCACCGGGGGATCCGTCGGCATATAGACCAATATGCCTGCTTGATACGGCGGGGAAGGTGCTCGAGAAGATCATCCTCAACAGGTTGTTGATACGCACGGAGGTGCGGATGGTCTATCGAGTAACCAGTTTGGCTTCCGAAAGGGTAAGTCGACCGTAGACGCTATCTTGTCGGTTACCAAATCCGCGGAGATAGCTATCCAGCGTAAGAGGAGGGAGTTCGCTATTGTGCAGTAGTGACTCTCGACGTGAGGAATGCTTTCAATAGTGCCAGTTGGGCAGCTATTGCAGATGCGCTCCTGCGTCTTGGAATTCCCGAGTACCTGTACAAGATTCTCGGAAGCTACTTCCAGAATCGAGTACTGGTATACGACACGGAGGCGGGTCGGAAGTGCGTTGACATAACCTCAGGGGTTCCGCAAGGTTCCATACTGGGTCCGGTGTTACGGAACGTCATGTACGACGGTGTCTTCAAGTTGAAGTTCCTGGTGGGCGTGGTAATCGGCGGCTTCGCTAACGATATTACGCTGGAGGTCTACGGCGAATCGATCGAAGAGGTGGAGTTGACTGCAGCTCACTCGATCGCAATTGTGCAGGAGTGGATGAGTTCTAAGAAGTTAGAACTGGCTCATCACAAGACTGAGGTGGTTGTTGTTAACAATCGAAAGTCGGTCACGTCAATTACGCCTGCAAGCGTGCCTCCACAGCTCTAGTGGCATTGTCCCGGATGATTTCCAATAGCTCTGCGGTTTATGCCAGCAAGCGCAAGCTTCTGGCTAGCGTTGCTCTGTCCATACTGAGGTATGGGGGTAGGCTGACCAGATCATTTCGGTGAAAAAACGGGACAAACGCACTTGCAAAACGGGACATGTCAAAAAACCTTGTGATAACATTCAAGAGCTGTGGAAATTTCAAAATTTATTGGCTTTATTTTTATTTTCCGTGTGAGAAGTTAGAGAAAGTTTTTAGAGTGCATCATTCACCACCCTTTAAGCTAGTTGTGGAAAAATACTAAACTACAAATATTTTACTCTTCAAAGGGGCTTGGACAAAAACACGAAGGAATAAAAAATTAAGCATTATCATTTTTTTTAATTGTGGAATTTTGAAATTTTATTTTAATCCACTCTCAAACATGCAATAATAATTTTATTACTAACCAATATCACGTTGTTGTACGATTAAGGCAAAAATGTCAAAAGACAAATGCGAAAAGAGCAATAGGGTGGGATTATTGATTTCCCGTGCCAAAACCCTTTCCCATGAATATAAGTGAGGGAAAATCTGCGGATAAGAATAACAAGAATCTCAACAAATGTAATTTAATTATTTCCATGTCAAATCTAATCAATCCACAGTCCTTTTTGATCGAAATTGATTTAAATGACGGTAAAAGTAGCCTCATGTCTTGGGAATCTTGTCCATTTATTTTGTCCCCTTGTGCTTCCAAAAAGGCGAGACTCATGCAATTTCGTCGCTAAAAGTAAAACAGATCCTGGCTAATTTGGTAGACTGCTTTACAGCTCGGACTCTTGGAGATTTCCACCGGATTGTATTTTAAATCAGGCCGAAATTCTAATTTTCTACCAACGGAATCCCATGAATCTCGCCCACACATATGGAAGCAAAATTTGCAGACAAGCTTCTGATCTGTTAACCAGCCTTAACCCTCGGGGACTCGCGCCGTTGTAAGAAGTACAACACCTTCGAAAAAAGCACGCTCCTCGTTCACAATAGAAGCGGGACTGCGTGAGCGATCCAGGACCAAGCAAGTCCCGGAAGATTAAAGTGCGGGAAGACCGAATTTTCCCTTGGTTTGAAAGCGACTTAGACTTTGAATAATTCTTTATCTTTCGAAAAGAATCAAAGGATTAAATAATATGTGATAAAGCAGATTAAAAAAAAATAGAATTCCATACCTCTCAAGATTGAAAAATAAATAAAAAAAACTTAATCTGGGAATTAGAATGTCGTCCCTGCGCTTATTTTTATTGACGTTGAGACGTGACCTGATTTTCAGGATATTCTTGCCTACCAAGTTACCGGTTCCGTTCAAGCCACTGCCAAATTAGCCAAATTCTAAGGATCAATGAAAAAACGGGACAAATTGAGGATTTTTTAGATTACGACGGGACAGCACAATAAGGTCTGAAAAACGGGACTGTCCCGTTAAATACGGTACGTATGGTCAGCCTATATGGGGGCCAGCTTGGGGCACGGCCCTGCGTATTAACTGCTACAGAACGAAGTTAGAAAGTACTATAGGTTCATGTGCCTAAGAGTTGCGAGCGCGTACCATACCGTGTCGCACGACGCACTTTGCGTCATCACCGGTATGATGCCTATTGACATCGTTATCGGTGAAGACATAGAGTGCTTCGAAATGCGCGGCACGAGAGGCATCCATAGGACTGTCAGGTTGGCCTCAATGATCAAATGGCAGCGGCCTCGCCCGAGTGTCCGGTGTGCGCAGGTTTAGAGGAAACGGCGGAACATGTGTTGTTCGTGTGCCCACGTTTTCGCACAATGCGTGACCACATGCTTGCCACATGTGGTCTGGACACTACCCCGGACAACCTAGTCCGGAGGATGTGTAAAGATGAAGTTGGCTGGAACGCCGTTTTATCGGCTATCGCCCAAATCGTCTCGGAGCTACACAGAAGGTGGCGCGTGGACTCAAGGATGGCTAGTTCAGGCGCAAATAAGAGGTGGTCCAAGGTTTCGGAGTCGGCATCATGGGTCATACCGGTGGTCATGCTCTGTGGTCGATCTCGACCGTTTTATCGAACAAGTGGCCGCGCGAAGAACAACATAGTATCGTCGCTTTCGCTGCGTCGGTCAACCGGGCGGACGAAAAGGGGTCCTCGTCAAGGCTGGGACAGGTGTATGCACCGCGTCGGCAAGTCCCTCTGTGTGCTGGCGAATAGGCCCTATCGCAGAAAGGTCAATTTGGGGTGCACGCGGCATCATCATTCTTGATACCAGTCGTGCAGAGGGAAGTAGGCGCGAAGTCGACCCTGCCCACCTTCCGAGGACATAGGGCGTGGTAAGGCCACCTGGAAAGCCGGCAACGCGCTGGCACGATACCATGGTGTTCTTCTAAAAAAGCGAGTTACGATGTTCGGTGCTGCAAGGACACGCAGCTAACTTCGAAGGTGCGTTGTGCATTGGCCCCCTTTGAAGCATTACTTTCTGGTTGTACCGAACGGACTATGGGCTTGGCGGCAATGGAAACGGTTTAGCGGGTCGGGAATGTAGTCCTGCCTCCCTCGGTGATCCCTAACCCCGCACTTCCTGGTCAACCCAGGATGTCTGTTGAGCAGATTCCCCCTCCATTGTTTAGGAAGAAAAAAAAACACACACACACACACACACACACACAGGTCAATACGAGCACATGGTCCGCCGAATACCAAATTGATATTTTTTTTCTTCGCGACGAGCACTGTACTCAATTACGATTTGATAAACTTGAATCTTTAAAATGTTTAGGATGTACACTCCTTTTGTTTTCGATTTATAAATGGCATTAGAGGCGCTAATATATTCAATTGTATAGGTCTTGTGGATATTATTTTGTCTTATATGTTAGAAAAACATTCCATTTGAATTGTAATAAAAGCACGTTAGGATCTTTTACTCGAGTTGCATCATTTTTTTAACTGAATGCACAGGAGCAAATATGCGGACCATTTAAAAATACTTTCTCTAAAACTCCTCCAAATGGAATTAAGCTACGAGATCCCTTCCTATGGATATCATCTCCACTAACCGTGCCTTGTCCATCCGCACAAATTATGTAGAATTATTTCGAAACTAATTAAAACAGACTTCCCTGAGAATCCGTTCGACTTCGTTCAGCTGGGATTTCAAGCGCGTCTACTGGAAGGGAGAAGCCATGCCGAGGCGAGGATAACAACAAACGGTTGAAAAGTATTTCCCGCAAAATAGTTTTGTTTTCCGTCAACATCCAGCCGTGTAGATTGCTCGCTGTGTAGCTTGTTTATGAATACATCGCATCAGGCTTCACCGAGTAGGTTGGTGCTTGCGTCTAACGTAGACTTTTGGAGCGCGAAGCCATGTTAGGATGAACTGTCTGCCACATACCTCGAATTATGTAACAAACTTGATAGTAGCTAGTGCAAGAACGTTTACTGGAGCATGAATGCGCAATCACGTATCAGGTGTTAAGTGCACAACCGAAAGTGGTGGTTTTTTTCATCCTGAAATATTTGATCGATGAGATAAAAAATTTTCTTTCACAATTAGTGTAAATATATATAAAAAATGTTACGTGGTTACACTATGAGCAGTTGAATTTGCTGAAATTTGTTCTCGGTGGTTAGACAAACATTTTTTCGAATTTTCAGTATTTATACACATGATATATGAAAGTTTACAGTGTCCCTATTCAATGGTAGTTTGGTTTTGGAACTTTTTACTTTACTTATGGATCCTGTACACCTCCGGTAGTGCAAAGGGCCGACTTGAAAGATCTCCATCCTGAGCGATGCCCGGCTATCGCTTTAACCTGTTGCCAGGTTAGATTTCGGTCGACTTCTTTTATTTCTTTATTGAGGCTTCGCCGCCATGAGCCTCTGGGTCTGCCTCTGCTGCGATGTCCCGCTGGGTTCCAGTCTAACGCTTGCTTACAGATTTCGTTTCCGCCCCTACGTAGAGTGTGGCCGACCTAGCCCCACTTCCGATCCCGAATTTCTGTTGCTATCGGCCTCTGGTGACAACGACGATGGAGCTCGTTGTTTGAGATCCAGTTGTGAGGCCACCAGGCTCGAATTATATACCGCAGGCATCTGTTAATGAACACCTGCAGCCGTTGAGTGTTCTCCACTGATACACACCATGTTTCGCTAGCGTATAACAGCACAGATTTCACGTTAGAGTTGAAAATTCGTATTTTGGTGCGTTCACTTATCTGCCTGTTTTTCCAGATATTTCTTAAACTCGCAAAGGCAGCCCTTGCTTTCTTGATCCGTGCGCCTATGTCGATCTTGGTACCGCCGTCTGACGCCATTTGGCTACCAAGATATTGGAAGCTTTCAACATTCTCCACTGGTTGCCCGGCTACTGTGAAACTGGAAGGAGTCACCGTGTTTACATCCAACGATTTGGTTTTGTTGACGTTGATGACTAAACCTGCCGAGGAGGAGCGATCGGCAAGGTCGTTGAGCTTACTCTGCATATCAGAGCGCCGTTGCGCGAGTAGTGCAACGTCATCCGCCAATTCGAAGTCGTTTAGGTGCTCCATGGTTATAGGCTGCCATAACAGCCCGCGGTTTGGTTCACGGTCAATCGCATCTACCAGAATCTCATCGATTACGATGAGGAACAGTAACGGTGATAGAATACATCCTTGCCTCACACCAGCTACGACCCGGATAGGGTCGGACAGGACCCCATTGTGCAGCACTCTACACGAAAAGGCCTCGTACTGTGCTTCGATGAGGCCGATGATTTTCTCAGGAACCCCCTTGCGTCTCAGGGCGCCCCACATATTCTCGTGATTGAGACGGTCGAAAGCTTTTTCGTAGTCAATGAATACCAAGTAAAGGGACTCTTGGAATTCGTTGACCTGCTCCAAAATGATGCGGAGCGTGACAATATGGTCCACACAGGATCTTCCGGCACGGAATCCGGCTTGCTGCCGCCGGAGAGTCGCATCGATCTTCTCCTGAATCCGGGCAAGGATAATTTTGCACAGAACTTTGAGAACGGTACACAGCAACATAATGCCTCGCCAGTTATCGCATACAGTCAGGTCACCCTTTTGGGCACCTTCACTAAGATACCTTGCATCCAGTCGACCGGGAAAGTTGCGGTGTCCCAGATATTACGAAATAAACGATGCAGTAGTTGAGCGGATGTCATGGGGTCAGCTTTGAGCATCTCGGCTGATATGCGGTCGACCCCTGGGGCTTTATTCGATTTCATGCTTTGGATGGCTGTTTGAATCTCTAGCAGTGATGGAGCTTCGGTATTGACACGTGTTATACGTCGGATCCTAGGCAGATCATGCCGAGGTGGTGATGGCCTGGTTGTTACTTGAAAAGTTGTTCGAAGTGCTCGAACCAGCGTTTCAGCTGGTCAGTTGGGTCGGTCAATAACTGATCATTCGCGTCTTTCACAGGCATCGTTGCATTCATCTTCGCCCCGCTTAAGCGTCGTGAGATATCGTAGAGGAGGCGAATGTCCCCGGTTGCGGCGGCTCTCTCCTTCGTCGGCCAGAGAGTCTGCCCACGCTCGCTTGTCCCGTCGACATGAGCGTTTTACTTCCTTCTCAAGAGCCGTGTATCGTTGACGGGCTAAGACTTTGGCTCCTCTGGTTTTCGATCGCTCTATCGCGGCTTTGGCTTCTCTTCGCTCCTCTATCTTCCTCCAGGTCTCATCGGTGATCCATTGTTTTCTCTGGGTGCGTAGTTCACCCAGATTGTTCTCGCTGGTGGCGATGAAGGCATTCTTGATGGCGGTCCATTGGTCTTCCACGCTGCCACCTTCCGGAATATCTGCAGCACGCGTCTCCAGTTCTTCAACGAAGGACCGTTTCACCGTGGCATCTTCCAGTCGGCGTGTGTTGAATCGTCGTCCAACTCTTTCCTCCTGCCGACGAATCCGCGCAATGCGCAGGCGTATTTCGCCGATGAGGAGGTGATGATCAGACGCGATATCGGCACTACGTTTATTCCGTACATCAAGAAGGCTCCGTTTCCATTTTCGGCTGATGCAGATGTGGTCGATTTGATTTTCTGTAAAGCCGTCACGGGAGACCCACGTGACCTTGTGAACCGGTCGATGAGGGAAGAGCGATCCCCGATCACCATGTCGTTATTACCACAAAATTCTGCGAACAGCTCTCCGTTTTCGCTCATTTCTCCGAGACCATGGCGTCCCATAATGCGCTCATGGTTCGAGTTGTCGGATCCGATCTTCGCATTGAAGTCGCCCAAACAGATCTTGATATCACCCTTCGGAATTCTATCTACGACGGCATTGAGTTGACTGTAGAAGTTCTCTTTGTCTTGCAGATCGGCAGCATCGGTTGGCGCATAACATTGGATTATAGTAAGGTTTCGGACCCGTGTTCTAAATCTGGCAACGATTATCCTTTCACTTATAGGTTCCCACTTTATAAGCGCAGAGTGTGCCTGAGCGCTTAGTAGGAAGCCAACTCCGCGATGCCGGGGAGCGTGTTCACCTCGTAAACCAGAGTATAGCAGAACTTGTCCCGACGGCGTTCTGTGTTCTCCAAAGTTTGGCCAACGGCCTTCACTCAGTCCCAGGATCTCAAGCCTCATGCGGCGTGCCTCATTGGCAAGTTGTGCCAATTTACCCTGCTGGGCTAGGGTTAAAACGTTCCATGTTCCTATTCGTGTCCGTTGTTTCGCACTAAGAGTCGTCGCCGTAAAATCAGTCCGTATTTTTTCATTATCGGATTCTCGAACAAATTGATGTTTCGGGAACAGTAGGTTGTTGGCCCAAGGTTCCCTATCCACCGGGATGGGGCTGCCATCTTAGGTATAGCTTCCGGGGAATAGCATTTCATACTCAGCCGCTGGATGCCAGAACAGACGCTGTTGGAGCCGCACCTCCTTGGTGAACAGACGCTCGATCAGTCGGGTCAAATTTGTTTAAAGTCCCACCCAACACCAGGACTAGGCTAGTGCGCTTTGAGCGGCACACGGTCGCTTTGATAGGGCCTGCTTGGGGACACATGCAGCTTTTATAGAAGTTCAACAGAGCCCACTGTCGAACCCCACCACATCCTAGGCAGACCCAACAGTACGCACCCTCTTACTCTAGCTGATGTCAGAAGGACAACAGTGCCCAGGCTGCACTACCAGCTAAGTACGCAACCCTTAGCTGGCGGTTAATTGTCATCGGAACACCCGTGGAAGCGTGAGTATTGGAACTTGTGAGGACCAGAGCTATGTTAGGCGCCCCTTCCAGGATGTCAACTCACCATTTCGCAGCCCTTGGTTTTGGAACCTTATCGTTAATAACTGTAATAATATTTTAATAACTGTAGAAGTGCTTGGTTGCTTTTTACCGGTGAGGCGCCATGTCCCAGATGTGTACCTGTAAAAAAGGTCTACCAAACGTAACATCTATCTGTTTATTCACATTGTCCTATGGAGTGGTTCCAGCTCAAAAGTACGGTCAAGACTAAAGATCTACATAAAATAATCCACATGAACATTGATGAAAGTACATTTATCTTGCTGAAGTACTAAATGACGTAGAAAGTTTAAACCACATATTTTTTTTTATTATTATTAACATTTGTTTCCTTTTTCCATGAATTGCTACCAATTCTATCATACGCCACATCTATTTCTTACTATTGTTTTTAATCCTTTCTCACAGGATTTTTACAGACTTTAAATGAGATAAGTAGTTCCAAGTCATGTTCCTAGGTGCTCCGCCTGTCATATTAACTCTTCATTTTTGCACAATTTCGCACTCGAGTCTCGAGTGGCTCCATCCGTTTCGCTTAACGCTACCCCTGCCCATGCAGTTGGGAAGCACCTCCAGAAATGCAACGGAAGGAAGTAACTATCTGCGGTAAATCAAGCACTCCAGGGACGTGTTCCCTTCCGCCACGCACTGTTGGAAACTGATTTAGCATCCCACAAACTTTAAAGACCATCATCATCATTGTCATCGTTTGCATCCCGGGTCCAGCGGGTGCTTATCCTTCGTCGTTCTTTCTCGTTTTCCAAGAGGTGAAGTGGAACAGACGAGCCCCAAACATGAAACAACCAACCGGCAACAAAGAAGTCTGACGGATCAACCTTCGCGCGGTAATATCAGTCGTCGGTCGGCCCGTGTGTACGGAGTGGGCGGAAATGCAGCTCAACATCAGCAGCATAAGTAGAGCAGAAAGGTACCCCCTGCATTTGAATAAACGGATGACAAACAGGCAAGAGCAATTAAAACTGTTGTCATCGGTTAAATGCGGAAGAGTCAAGAATCGTTTAAGGTAGTTGTGTACAACAAGGTATCCAAGCTGATGCACAGTCGTTGTCACTTCATCGCATCTCATTTCGCCGGAAGAAGATGGATGGGATATGGAAGTGGGATAAGCACTCGCGCGCGATGCTGCTGCCGCTCGTTTGCGTTGCATCGCAGTGGGCTGTGTCCTTCGAAAAGGCGAGTTCGGGGGAGTCTGGTTGACATTGGTGGCCGATAGCGGCCTACTGTGACCCATCCAGATTGACTTGTTTTACCGAGCGTGGCTTACTGGGAGATGGATGGGGGACGTGCAATGCCAAGTCGTGAACGATGGCGAAAAAGGAAACGGGAAAAGCTGCATAAAAATCACTTGAATTTGAATTTTGATGAGTACGATGAGAAGAAACGATGGAGCCATAATGAAGTGTTTCGCATCTTTTAAAAATATCTGCGGCGGGCGAGTAACAAACCGCAAAATATGATGCTGTTTCATTAGTTTGAATGATGTTGATTATGAAATTCTTTTGCTGTTCGTGATCAGTTCACTGTACTGAATAAATGATAAAGTCAACACAGACAAACAAACGGAACATCTAAAGACATTTTTTATTTCATTCATTGTATCTGGAGCGTGTGACTTACGTTATTTCGGTTCAATCAAAGTTAATTGCCTATATTCGGGGATTAAACCACCCGACTTGGACATTAATTTACAATGTTATGAAAACTCAATAGAGTCGTGAACCGTAACACCTTTTCTCCATCGGTAATGTGTAGCGTGCTGCATTAGCCTGATGACGTTACCGTCTATCTTATACAACTGCAGTACCTTAAGAAGGTACGAGTGAGGTACTGAGTCGTATGCCTTTTTATAGTCGATATACGCCATGCTCAGGTTTCTTTGCTTGTGGGTGGCCTGCCCAACAACGACTGCATCAATGATGACCTGATCCTTGCAGCCTCGTGTGTTGCGTGCACAACCTTTTTGTTCCCCGGTCATCAGATTGTTGACGTCGCAATGGTTCTGCACCTTCCTCGCTATTACCGATGACAGCACTTTGTACAGACTCGAAAGGCACGTTATTGGTCTGTACTTGGCTGGGTTCAAAATGTTCCGATCCTTCGGCAGAAGATAAGTTACACCCCTAGTGATGAATTCTGGGCCGGGGTTATCTAGTACTGTGTTGAAGCATTCCGCCATCCGCCCGTGGACCGTTGTGAGTTTTTTATACCAGAAATTATGCACAAAATCGGGTCCTGGTGCAGCCCAATTCCTGGTATACCGAGTAGCCTCACGTATGTCTTGGGCGGTCACGTTGATAGCGGTCATGTCGCCAATGCCACCACAATATTGCTCTTCTTCTGCCATCCACACCCGTCGCCGTTGTGTATGACGGGGTGCTCCCATAGATTGGACCAAAACTGCGTGACTTCTCCAATCTTCGGAAGGCCCTCGCCAAAATCGGCTTTGTCGTTTCGGATGTGGTTGTAGAACTCCCTTTCGTTGATGTTGAACATTCGATTTTGCTCCTTCCTCTTCGAACATTCTCCATAACGTCGCAGTCGTTTAGCAAGAGCACTCAACCGCTGTACATGGGAGTCGAGGATCTCAGGTTTGTTCGCCTCGGTGAGATCATGGAGTCCTGTGAGTTTCACAATTTCAGAAACATTCCGAACTAGCCGGGTTTGTCGATTCCCCTGCTTGTACTCTGTTAATTGACCAACCTTTGACCGCGGTGTAGCGATGCGGGTCTCCAGACGTCGCATCCACGCGGGTTTTCGTGCTTTGGGGCGTGCGCGTCCATCACTCTCACCTTGTGGGCGCGTTCGCAATCCCAACGTTCTTACAATAGCCACTGCAGCCGAATACACGATAAATTGCAGCTCCTCAAGGTTCTCCACGGTTTCCAAGTACTGTGGCAAAATATCCTGGTTAAGGATGCTTACTGTACTCGTCAACCGATAGGAGTACTGCAACTTGGGTATCCGGTGTCGGGACATGGGGTCTGTCCCACGGAACTGTGTAACTGCTGTGCCCATATGATTAGCTAGTTCGTCCTTCAATTGCTGTCGTTGCAATTCCACTGTTGGTCCTGGAGCGGCGGGTGCAATCGAATCGCGACGGTTACTTGCGATTGATGCATCCAACCCAACAGAACTCCTTCTCGACGTATCGCTCGATCTTGCCTCCTCCTCCTCTCCTAGATCCTTCTGCACTTGCCGCTAGATCGTCTTCTGGAGTCAGCATATTATGTGACATAATAGCTCTCTGGTGTGTGTACAACTGGGGTGCAAACCGAGGGAACCTCTCATTGAACATCTCCAGCACCGCCGGTCTGCCGGGCATATCCGTCTCCTCCATCCTGGTGCAAACGTAGTAGCAACGGATCACGTACTGATTCATCTCCCTTGTCCACATGATCCGTTGCCGTCGCTAACGTTGGCCCGCTAACGTGAGTGATTGACGTCGATCAACCACGCCGCCGCGCCACGCCGCCGCCGCCGACGATTTTGGGTCGGCGCGCCGCCGTTCATAATTTTGCCACGCCGATGACTAATCGCAATAAAAAAAATCAATTAACTTAAGTCGAGTCGAGTAAAGTACAAGACAATGAAGATGGCCTTACAGTTGAAGATGAAATATGTATCGGTAAAGTAATACAACGTGGTTGAATTTATTGGAATAGTACTAAACGCGTCTTGTGATAGTTCATAAATGGTGAAAAAGTGGAAATCGTCAGAATTCAATTTCAAATCTACCTTACTAGATGGTGTCTCTAAGTCAGTGTGGTGAAATATTTTGTCTGGATTAATAAATAGGGTAAGACGGTATAATGCGCCCCACCTGGCCAAAACGCCCCCCTTTGATTTCTAGAAAACTATAATTAAGGGTCAAAAACAGTTGGTACCTATAAGTATTTGTAAACCCATCATACTATGTGAATTTGGAAGTATTTTTGTTTTACACAATGAAAATAATAGCAAAATACAAAAAGTTACAGTTTTGATGTAACTTCTCATGTTTGTTTGCTCAACATTCTGGAGCGACTCTGGCATACTTTCCGCAAAACTTGCAATGGAACACTCAGTTGGGCAACAAAATAACTTTTCTCAGTGGTTAATATGATATAAAATTGCTTCCATCTTCAAAAATGTAACGATTTTCGATAACATGTTTCACTGGCCAAAACGCCCCAGTGTAGGCAGTGCCCTTACCAACTGGACACAAGCGCAGCGAGCCTGCAGCAGTTGTTTCCAAATTGTATGGAAAATATTGAAATGCAATTCACACCTGCTTGAATGGACCTATGTTGGTTTTTTAATGTCAAGCGCATAAGGATTTGTAGCCTTTTTATTATGGGATTAATAAAATACTAATGAAGGGCAATTAAACGTCTTTGGTTGAGGTGGGGCGTATTGCCCAGGCACTTTTTAAAATTATTTTATCACGACTTTTCATAAAAGCTTTATTTAGTGTTAACTGAAATATTTTTATATGACTACTCACGGGCAATGCATTTGCGACTTCCTGGACTACCGAATAACACAAAGTTTGCATAAATTGCGTTGAAAAGTAAAAAGTTATCAAGGAGTTGCCTTAGGGGGGGCATATTATACCGTCTTACCCTATGTTGGTTGATTAGTTTATGAGTTTGCATGAGTTTGTAGAATAACACATAAAATGTTTAGCTGATCTTTGAAGTTCGTCTAAGCCAGGCCTTGGCTTTGGCATTTAGTCGGGCACCTAAACCTGTAGGTGACTCGCAAATTATGTTTGATGTGGCACGTAAGCTTTTGTGAAGGCTTGGATGCTTGCCCAAAGCACCCCCATCCTTTTAGGATCTGGCATTTGTGCAGGAAATTTATTGCAGTTCAAGGATATCAAGGATATTAAGTTAGCACATTAATTATCTTGACAATATTTATTTTTTTTGTTTATTAAAATCAACCAGGCCACTTATTTAATCAGTTTCGTTTCTTTTTTGATTTGTGTTATGAGCACAGTTGACTTATTTGATAAACCAATTCAGCAAAATAATTAAATCCCTACTATGAATGATTTTTATTCAATATAACTATTTTTTATTTTGTAATCAATGTTTGAATATTGTTGACAAAACCGTTTGGTATATTTCCTTGTACATTCCTCCAAAGTTTTCTAAAAAAAAACCCTAATGAAAATACTTTAGGAATCCTTTTTTTTTCGAAAATTTCTTCACAATTTTCATTTCGAATTACTTCAGAACATCCTTTATTAATTTATTTAGGAAATTTCTTATGGAATGTATACGAAAAAATGGCCCAGGAATTCCTACGAAAAATAAGCTAGAAATTCGTTCAAAGACTCCTTAAGGAATTCCTCTGGGAATTCTATAAAGATTTTTTTCTGAAATTGTTTATCAACACTTTTTTTAAGCAATGCCTTCGGAAATTACTTTGAGAATTGCTTCGGAAATTCCTCCTTATGAATTTTTTTTGGCAATTATTCCATTCTTCTTCTTCTTCTTATTGGCATTACATCCCCACACTGGGACAGAGCCGCCTCGCAGCTTAGTATTCATGAAGCACTTCCACAGTTATTAACTGCGAGTTTTCTAAGCCAGGTTACCATTTTTGCATTCGTATATCATGAGGCTAACACGATGATACATTTATGCCCAGGGAAGTCGAGACAATTTCCAATCCGAAAATTGCCTAGACCGGCACCGGGAATCGAACCCAGCCACCCTCAGCATGGTCTTGCTTTGTAGCCGCGCTTCTTACCGCACGGCTAAGGAGGGCCCCTATTATTCAATGAATGGCAATTATTCCATGAATTCCTTAAATTAATTCTATCTACAGATTATACATAATAGATTTCTTAGAAATTTCCTCAAGGCACTTCTTCCAGAAATTCCTTTAAAACATTCTTCATTCCAACTTCCAGCAGGAATTCCTCCGAAAATGATTTCACGAGTGCATCCCGAAATGCTTTCAGTAATACCTTGGTAATTTTTTTGCGTTTGTTTATGTTTTTTGTTTTACTCTTTCGAAAAATCAATTAGTAACTCCAGCGAAAACTATTTCATTCTCTAATTATTAAAGGATTTCCGGAAAGAAATTCCGAAAGAATTTCTGAAGAAATCTACGAAGGAATCTTGGAGGCTTTTCGAAGAAACTTTGGAAGAAATCTTTGGAGAAATATCCGAAGGAATTCTTGGCGGATGATTTTTTTAGATTATTTTAGGAAAAAATCTTGAGGAGTTCTCAAATGAATTTTTGAAGGAGTTTTTGAAGAAATTCCTGGAGGGTGGAGGAGTTGCCAAATGAATTTTTGAAGGCATTTTAGAAGAGAGCCTGAATCTATTCTCAAAAGTAATTTCCGTTGGAACTGCTAAAAAAGTTTTTAACTCATTTCTAAAAACTTTCGCAAAGAATTCCTAAAGGAATTCCCAGAGAAATCCATAAAAGAATGTCTGAAGGTGTCTTTGAAGGAATTTATAAATAAATTCCTAACAGAATTTTAGAGGAAATGTCTACTGGTATGTCTGAAATAATTCCTAGATAAATCCAGGAATTCCTTCGGAATTTTTCTTAGAAATCGATTTGCAGTTTCCCTCGGAATTTGCCTCAGGGAGTCCTACAAAAACTCATCCGGAAATGAATTCCAGAAAATCTTTCGGATTCTTTCGGATATTCCTTGGAATTTCCCTCAGGAATTAGTTCGGAAATTCATCCACGCATTCTTTCAGAAATTTGTTGAGGAAAACCTTGGGAAAATCGTTGAGATATTCATCCGAAAATTTCGAAATTTTTCTAAGAACTCCTTTGGTATACCTTGCAAAGTTCTAGGACAAAATTTCCTTAAGAATTCTTGAACAAGTTCCAGAAAGAATATCCAAGAAACTCCTGAAGGATTTTTCAAAGTAACTCCTGAATGAACTTCTGATAGTCTTAAATTTCTCCGCAAATTCCTTTGGACATTCCGTCAAGATTTCGTTCAGAAACACGGAAATATCTTCTGAAAATCCTTCACAAATTCTTTTTGAAATATCTACTAAAAATGTTTGAGTTATTCCTTAGGAAATTGCTTCAGAAATCCTCAAAAACTCTCTAAAAACTCCTACAGAAATTCAATTACGGATTACTTTTGAAATTTCATCAAGTTTGCAACATTTATTTAGGAATTTCTTCGAAAATTAATTGAGAAATTCCAGCGGAAGATACTTTATGGATTTTATTTTGGAAATTCCTCTAGGGCTCCCTAGCAAGCTCCTTGTCAATTTTTCCTGAAATTACCTTAGAAATTCTTCTCTCTGTAAAAAGAGAGAAGCGTGAAGAGAGTAGTGAGACGTCTCTAGTGAGAAAAGAGACATGCGGAGTGAGAAGTAAGACGTCGTAGTGATACGTCTCACTATTCACTTTGCGCTTCTCAATTTCTACAGTGAGAAGAGGAAAATTAAAAAAAGTATTGAGACGTCTCATTACTCACTTTCATTTCTCACTGTTCCCTGTAAAAAGTGAGAATTGAGACGTCTATTTTTTTACTCCTCATTTATCACTTAACGTTGTAAAAAATGAGAAGCATGAAATGAACAGGGAGATGTCTTATTACCCACTTCGTACAACTCAGTTTTCACAATAAAGAGAATAGTGAGACATCTCACTTCTCTCTCTTTATTTTTCTCTTCTCGTTGTAGAAAGTGAGACGTAAGACGACTCTCTACTCACCTCATCTCTCTCTCTTCATTGGCATTACATCCCCCACTGGGACATTGCCGCCTCGCAGCTTAGTGTTCATTAAGCACTTCCACAGTTATTAACTGCGATGTTTCTAAGCCAAGTTACCATTTCTGCATTTGTATATCATGAGGCTAACACGATGATACTTTTATGCCCAGGGAAGTCGAGACAATTTCCAATCCGAAAATTGCCTAGACCGGCACCGGGAATCGAACCCAGCCACCCTCAGCATGGTCTTGCTTTGTAGCCGCATCTTACCGCACGGCTAAGGAGGGTCCCTAAATCACCTCATGCTTCTCACTTTTGACAGTGAGAAGTAAGAAATGAGGAATGAGAATTGAGACGTCTCTCTTCTCATTCCTAATTTCTCACTTTTCAAATAACCTATTCGGCCAAATGACCTATTAGGCCAAATGTCTTATTCGGCCAAATGTCCTATTCGGCCAAATGTCCTATTCGGCCAAATGTCCTATTCAGCCAAATTACTCCTTTGGCCAAACGATCTTTTCGGCCAAATGACCCTTTCGGACAAATGACTTTTTCGGCTAAACGACCCTTTCGGCCAAACAACCTTTTCGACCAAATGACCCTTTCGGCCAAGCGACCCTTTCGGTTAAATGACCTTTTCTGCCAAACGACCCTTTCAGCCAAACGACCCTATCGGCCAAATGACTTTCGACCTAATGGTCTGTTCGGCAAAATGGTATATTCGGCCAAACAACTTTCGGCTAAATGACATTGGCAAAAAGATGCAGACTATCGAATTCTAGGAGTATTTGAGCAGAAAAGTGAATGGCGCAGACGAACGAATGAATCACGATTGTACCAAGTTTATAAAACTGCAGACAAAGGCAGGCTGATAAAATATGGCAGATTACAGTGGGCTGTACATGTACTGTGTATGCTGGAAGAGAGACCAGCAAAACCCTTCCGAGAGCCTGGAAGAGGACATTGGCTCCGGGGTAGACCCCGCACTCGGTGGCTGTGTGCAATCGAGGAAGATGCTCGTGCAGCCGGTGTGCAGGGAGACTGGCGACTGGCGGCCCAAGAACGAGCAACCTGGAATAGGAAATTAAATCCGGTTTTCCTCCGGACAACACGGAGTGTACGACCATCATAGGTATAGGTAAATTTATAATGAAATTTTTGGACATTTTCCCCAGGAATTCCTTCACGACATTCTCCATTTCTTTTGATTTTTTCTTAGGATCCTTTCAGATATTCATTCAAAGCTTATTCAAAAATTTATTCGGAAATTCATTTGAAATTTTGTAAGGAATTACTTTGAAAATGTCTGTGAGGATTCCTTTGAAATTTCCCTGAAGGGTTCCTACTGATTTTTCTTTGGGAATTCCTTCACAACAAATAGTTTTTGAAATTCAACGACGTGTAAAATTGTAGCTTTTTCCATCAAACGGATTAACATTCGATATTCAATTAAATTTGATTGAATTTTACAAGCAAGCACCGTTTGAATTTATTTTGATTTAAAAGAATAGTGACATCAATTGAATGTTACGTTTATTTGCATGCTCCAAATATGTGCATGAAAATACATCTAAAATCACAACATACCCAAGTAACAATCAGTTACCACAAATAGACATCATTGTCGAACTAGCGTTTAATTAAAGTATTCGTAGCTGAACAATATGTAGTATGGAATAACAAATTGGGCAAACATTGTTAACATTTGTAACCAGCTGAATAATACTTTTATAAACGCTATTGACTTATATCTTTTTAAATCGAAATGTATATTGAACAACTAGCTAAATACAAATAACTTAAACTTGCAAAGTTTATGCTGTTCATCGAGATGCATATGTTTAAATAATTTGTTTTTGAAGCATCGATCAAACGTTTGAAAACTCTATTACAATCTACGCACGAGCATGAGTTTATTAAGAAGTCTAATAATTGACGTTATCAGTAAATATCATTGCTTCTGTATCCGATTTCAATTTTGTTTATTTATATAATTTTGAAACGTTGAATAAACGTTTGATAATTCGCTTATTGCAATAACAACAATGGCTTTACTTAAACGTTGTACGAACGTTTATTCCACTCTACAAATAAATTTATTTTTAGCGGACTTATTCTTTTTAAAACATTTTGCACTTTGCCATTCACTAGAGAATAAATTATTATTTTTGTACTTACTTCAGGAATGATAGAAGAAATCTGCAGGAAAAATCTACCTCTATGATGGCAGATAGAAGGCAGCAGCTTCACAACTTACTAAATCAAACAATAAAATCAAGACTGATAATTCACTTCCACTAACTATAACGTCATGCCTCCTATTAAGCTTTTGTTCGATTGTTGGCAATTTTGTTGAGTAATGACCTACAACCTCGTTACAGCTGTTCAACCAGAATTGTTCAACAACGTATGGTTTATATTTCTAATTCAGCTTGGTACTTTCCAAGGTTAGAAATATAGCTGATGGTAAACAAGAGGGCTGGGGATTCAAAGGTCGTTGGATCGATACCGGTATCCTGTTCATAACTTATTTTTCATCTTATTTCTAGTATGCTGAACAATGCCTTAATAAGTGTAACAATGTAATGAAATAAATGTATTTAGAAAAGCATAATTAAAAAAGCCGAATCAGTGAGTTGCTGACTAGTTGAATTAACATTATATTTGGTTTTTGAACAAAGTTGATGAATAAATATTTAAAATACTATTTAAGTAAAGTTGAAGAGAGGTTGCTAGTTGTTGTTGAATAAATACTCCATTTTTGGGCGAACAATGCTGGAACAAATGTTGTCATGTATGATAGTATAATTTTTAATCAATGCTGGCTGAATAAATCTGACAATACTGATGTTTATTCAACTGGCAATTGTTACTTGGGTATTTTTATCTGTATTCAGTTCTCAAAGTTGTTTCGGTAATTTCTTCTAAAATGTTGGCCGATTGCCTTCATAAACTTTTCCCGCCATTACTTCAGGAAATCCTTTGGAAATTCCTTTGGAAGACTCTTCCGCTTAGCCGCCGCCGCCGATGATATGACCGGAGCACAGGTCTAAGCGTCATGTTCGAAAAATTTAATTCGCCAGGGAGCATCTTCCGGATGACCATAGATTCGTGTTACACGAAACAATAAGACAAAGACAAGAGAAAAAACTGAGAAAGAAATGCATTCTGACTTGCGAACTATAGTCAACAACCTTGGATCCCGGGGCACCGTGGGGTGGCAACCCTAGTCACACAAATCGGAATGATTTGATTGCAGTTACTTAAATTTTCCTTGTTTTAGTTTTATATGAGCTTGAGCTTGATTGACTGCTCGTAGTTGCTACTCCATTATGACTAGAGCAGCTGTTCTTGCACAGGGAACCAACAGATGTTTGCTTGGGACTAGCACACATCTTCAATGTACAAGTACTGGTGATCTCATTTGTTAGGTCGTACTGGCGCCTGCCACGTCAGAATGCAAGTCAATGTAGGGAAGGGGAGGAAATGATGATGCAATCACTCGCCCACTGCAAGCCGAATATACCTCTGCACATGCCACGAGTTCATGCGGAATTTGTTGGAATTTCTGGGTTAGGTTGGAGAGGCAGAGGTCCGTCTTGGTTAACGAGCTGCCAATGTGATAGATAGGAGAAGGTAACTGGTTGAATTTCTAATTGGATGTAGGAAACGAGCTCTATAGTTCATTACCAATTCTAGCAGATTACTGTTAGAATACTCAAGTTGAAGGTATAGGAATAGTAATGGAAACGGGTATGGAAGTCCATTTCCAGTTCTAGCGATTGCTAGAACATGAGAAATAAAGAGAAAGATACAAAGTAGGAGAATGGAACGGACCTGGGATTGAACCCACGACCTCCTGTGTATGAGGCAGAAGCAGTAGCCATATGACTACCAAGCCCGCTTCCTTGTTTTAGTTTTATATGAGTCACATAAACTGTCTTTAGACATTTGTGTTGTTCGGGAAGGAATTTAAATGCAGACATTTTGGCTGGTGTCGGTCGCGGAGACCGGCGTTTCATGACATTGACTTCTCTAGCTGAGCAGCTAGGATTGGGAGCACTATTGGGCAGCTTCCAGCAGCACGCAGCTACAGAAACTCAAAGGATTTACGGCACCCTGGACCCTTTCGAACCGTTTGTGATCTGCGGGGTACAAAATTCAGTTGAACATGTGATTCGCTGGCGATCGAAGCTTCACTTTCCTGGATCCAGCTAAGAAATCCCGACGAGCATTTGACATGCCTTGGCTAGCGATACCGCTACCTTTGGCCGGATTTAACCGGAAGGGAGCCCCCAAAATGTACAAAAAAGGTTGGTTTTGGTACATAATATTTGTGGGGGGCCGGGTCACGGACCCTCCCCCACTCCTAAATCCGGCCCTGACACTACCCTATCAGCCCTCGTCTGCTTTTTGAGAGATTGAGAGCTGTATCACCAGATCTAGACACCAGCTTGGGCGTCCTGGTCACCCCAATTAAGTCATCTGCTCCTCATCCATAACACAGCTCAACAAGATTTTGTCCCTAACACCAAATAATGTGTCCCTAGTAGATTTTTGCTCGCTGAATCCGAATCTGACTCCAGATTTTCTCTAACACGTCGAGATTTTGAGATATACCTCAATAAATGTCGTAAAATCAATGATTTTGAGCATTTTAGAAAAGCCATCGTCAACCCTATAGAAAGAATTACTAGTCAATCAAGGTCCAAAATGGATCACAAAAATCTAATCTTTCGAAATGTGGTTCATTTTGAACAAGTTAAACATAATAAGTGTGATTTATCTACAATTTTAGGAAGTGAAAGTTATTTAAAAATATGTTTTATGCAAGCCTTTTTCGAAGACTTGTATGCACACTTAAATCGAGAATTTCAGCTCGGTAATATTTTTTACTGATTTTATTCGGTAAAAGAAATTTTTAACCGAGAGCTCAGTTAATTGAAATAAATTTACTGACTTCTGCAATGTTTTTTACCGATGTCTCAGTAGTTCAAAATGTATTACTGAACCTCGGTAGTATAAATTACCGATCAACTCGGTTCCAAGAAAACATTTTGTGCTTGTCAAAAATTAACTGACGACTCAGTAAAATTCAATGCACTTTACTGAGCACTCGGTAAAAAAATTACCGAGCTCTCAGTTTTAGACAAGTGCCGCTTGGTGTGACGCCATGTTTTTTTTCCAAATCAGAAACTGTACAGTGCGGTTTGGAAACACTATTTTCTTCGCGTATCGTATCGGTCTTCATTTAATTTGCGGTGAGTTCATTTTTTGCTAATACATGCCAAAGAATTTGCACATGCTGAATAGGTGCTACAGTTTATATTTGTTGTTGTAAATTTCCAGGAAAGAACACACGGAAGCTTGAGAGTACCCATTAATGGGTATTCTCGTACCCATTTTGAAGAAAAGCGGCATAACTCATTTAATGAGTAAATCGCGTTTACTCATTAATGAGTAAGCTCACTAAACTTCATTAAATGGGTATTTTTCACCCTTGATGTTTTCGATAAGAAATGGGTAAAAAATCCACATTTAGTGTAAACAAAAGACTGAGGTTAGGGCATATTAGTTAAAAATACATTAATTAAATCAAGTCAAATATCTCTAATCATGATTTATTATTTATTTCACAAATTTTCACAACATTTAAATAGATAAAAACACTTTATAAATAGGTAGTTTACAATTATGTAAAAATGTTCAATTCCGAGGAACAACAAGTTGGCCACGAAGATGCGAAACGAAGATCCTCGAGGAAAATGTTTCTGCCGCTGATGGAATCGGCTAGATTCAGTATGGACATGTGGTTTTGGGCAGTATGCAGCGGTATCACTCCTTTTCGGTTGCATTCCGTCTTGTGGAATCGCAGCAGCTGGAGGCACTATTCGCGTGAACCGGAAACTGCAGCTCCCTCCCCGGTTAGTTCCAATGCTATACTGTCCTAGTTGCTCATCGGATCTCGCATCGGATCACTGTATGATAATAATATCAGAAAAAATACATTCATTATGTTCAACTGCTGCACAAATGATGAAAAATTAAGAATCACAGTCAACCGGGACAACATAAAGTTTTATTTTCCTTACCTCATGTCCTATGCCTATACCGTTGCAAATTTCCATTGAAATTGTAATTGATTTTTTTGTTTTTCATCGCAAACGTTTTATTGTTTAATAAATAAACTGATAACATCTTAATTTTTTAATTTCAATAGTGGAAAGTAAAAATGGCGATTTCACTATATCTAAATATTACTGTGAGTACCATTTACCCATTGTAAAGTCTGACGTACAATCTTAATTAATGGGAATAAAACACCCATTTTCTGTTTTCGAAAAAATACCCATTTATTGACATGTCAGAATAATTTAAAATAATGGGTAAATGAAGCACATTTAATGGGTATTCTCAATCTTCCGTGCAGAGTCCGAATCACCAGCCGTAACCGTTTTATTTTGGTTAGATAAAGACATCCGGAAGAATATGCCGTAACATGATGCAGCAGGCAACCCGCTGGAATAATTTCCAGCTACATACACCAAATAGCTGGCATTTCGCTCTGGCAATGTCTTTCGAATAATCTTTGTTGTTATATATATTTGATTTTTCCTACACAACAGTGCTTGAAAACATGTGTAATACGTATTCAGAAAATACTAAATAATAAATGTCATTAACAATGATGCTAAACATTGCTGCTTTTATTACTATTACTTAAATCGATTCATTTATTGCCTGGGTCTGCAGTATTTTTTTTTGCAGAATCCCTCAGTATTTTTTTACCGAGTGCTCAGTAGTTTTTTTACCGATCAACTCGGTAATAATTGACATTTTGCCAGCGGGGATGTTGAACCGAGAACTCGGTAAGGCTTCGATCTATTTTACTGAAGTGACTACCGAGAGCTCAGCTGTTGAGAAATCGGTAATTTGATAACCGAGCTCGGTAAATAAAGTTAAGTGTGTACAAGCCTGGTAATTATCTGTGAACGGTTTTGAGAGGAAAGTAAAAAGAATTCAATATAATAGTTTGTCCAAGCAAAAAAAAAATGTTTTCATTGAAGTAAGTTCTATTGAATGTAAATATGATATTGTATTTCCTCTGGCGCGATAAATTTTCAATAATTGCTCAAGTGATATGGTGTATTTACTGTCAATTGAAGCTCCTTTATTATGTTCATTCGAATAGAGCAAGTACGAAAAATGTACGTAGTTCTATATGTTTTGATTATTCCTACTATTTATGATTATTCCAATATTCCTACGATAGAGGGAAATTATCAATTAGCAAAGTCAATCTGTTACCGATGTTAACAAGGACGACCAGCAACCCTGTTGGGTTTGCATTTATAGACCTTTAATATATATAAACACTAACAATGTTTGTAAGACTTCGCACGTAGTATTTTCTTAGGCTACGAATAAACACATAATTCCTATAGATAGTAGAATCTATAGATGAGCGAAAGCATGGCTGAGTCGATTTTTTTGCCCGTGCACACGCGCATATGACGTCACAGCCCTTAACGTTTCCATTGAAATCGTGACGTCATGCTCGTTTGGAGACACGTTTGACAGTTCGTTTGGAGACAGAGGATTTATCTTCGCTCATCTATATATTCCACTATCTATAATAATTCCTAAATTTATGTGACTATTCTGTCCTAACAGTGTACACACTTAAATCCAGAATTGCTGCTCGGTAATATGTTTTACTGATTTCATCCGGTAAAATTAATTTTCAACCGAGACAACGGTAGATTTTGCAGATTTTACTGACTTCCGCAATACTTTTTGCCGATGTCTCGGTAGAGTAAAATAATATACTGAACTTCGGTAGAATAATTTACCGATCTACTCTGTTTTATGAAACTTTTCTATATCTGTCAATGAATTATACTGATCCCTCAGTAAAATGATACGATATACCGAGTGCACGGTAAAATATGTACAAAACACTCGGTTTCCGAACAACTTCTGGGATACTTGATGAGGCGGCATTTTTTTTGGTTCAGGCTCCTCGTTTATTTTTTCGAGTGCGAAAATTTGGAGTGAATCAGTTCTAATCACGATTTGTACTTGGGTTCCTTTTGATAATATGCAATATGCATACAGGTAAGTGCATTATTACCGTTTAAATTAATTGATGTTAGATTATTGCCTCGATTATTGCTATCAAATTTTCAGACACTTGCACGCCGAGTAAAATCCCCATTGCTGTCTTCGAGTGGATTGGCTATGTTGAAGAATAAACGACTTTGGAAGGCGAAAGTAGAAGCATATATTAATAAATTTCCTCCTACTAAACAACACTATTCAAAATAAACTGTTAAATATATTCAAAAAAAATTCGGATATTGTTGGTGTTTTTTTCATTATCAATAAGGAAGACGATAATTACATTAAAATCGGTAATTTAAATTACAGTGGTCTGCACTAATTTTACAGACTCACCAGTATTTTTATACCGAGTGTTCGGTATTTTCTGTACCGAGTACTCGGTAATTTTTGACATATCGCTGTCGCGAATGCCGAACCGAGAGCTCGGTAGTTGAAATCGATTACCGAGGTGACTACCGAGAGCTCAGCTGTTGAGAAATCGGTAATTCATTTACCGAGCCCGGTGAAAAAAATTAAGTGTGTATGTAAAATACTAACGCTTCGCACACCCCTGCTCGGTGGCACAAGTCTACCGAGGCGAAACCGTGGTACCCCTAAAAGCAGAGGCAACCCTAAAAACCGAGGCTGAATGGAAGAAAGGGAGAAAAAAAAGGAGAATCAACGAACAATGTGTAAGATCGTGGCAGTCGATCGAACACCAAGCGAAGATCAAGACGGAATAACACCAGACTACAAACTTCTTTTGAGCGATTTTTTATAAAAACCGCGTGTGAAAACGGCTGGAACCGGGACCCGAGCATCGAGAAACCAGCGAATACTACGATTCAAGACGTTGGATAGGGATCCAAGCCGCGTATCGCGGAGTGTTTTCGAAGGCCTGTCGTGGCATCTGTAGACACACGTTCCACGGGTTGGCTGCAGTGGTCGTAATTCGCTTCCGGTCGTCATTCGCTCGGGCGGCTTTCCGCCGTTATTGGCCGTGTCTGGTGGCCATCCGACAGTACCGCAATCGTTTGGCCGGAATCGTTCGTCAACCGACAATTTTCGGGCGGATGTGCCCGGGGATAACCACGTGGTCAACCCTAACCCTACCTGCGGCGTTCGGCGAAGCCACAATATTCGGGAACAAGTCTCCGCGTCCAACCACAAACACCCACCCCAGCGGCATTGTGCCGCACTCGGCAGTGTGCTTGGCCTGTTTTCGCCAGCCTCCGTGCCAGACCGCAACCATCAACACCGGTGGCGGTTTGCCGTGTCCGGCCGTGTGCCCAACCTGCCTTCGTCAGTCTCCGCGTCCAACAACAAACACCCGCCCCAGCGGCATTGTGCCGCATTCGGCCGTGTGCTCGGTCTGCCTAAGGTAAGGCCCAGTCGTCAAAGAAAGTCTCCGTGTCCAACCTCAACCACATCAACGACCCACCGCCGCGCTCAGCGAAACTTGGAAGGCGGCCCCTCAATCATTCGAGAGCCAGCAGGTAGCATGCAGACACGGTATGTTAAATCGCATGCCAACAATGGGCCCCAACGTCTCAGGCCGGCCACCCCACTACTAATCCTATGAACTAACCCAAACAAAAACTTAAAATTAAATAAAGATCTATTTTTCATTTTCAATTCTTTCTACCAACGTGTTTGTAGATTGGTCCTGGTCATGTCCGTTTCTGCCTCATTGGTGTCGTAGGACCCTTTAGCTGATTGCTAGTCGACCCTGAGAAAATACGGTGAGCTAGTTAGGGACGTCTGGACGTCCACTCCATAGACGTGAGGACGTCAAGGGAGATTGTTGCAAATCAAAGAATCGATAAGTTGCATTCGATCGTTCTTGTGTATGATTGCATACAAGCTGAAGCGACGTTGACAGCTACGCAACAGAAACCGGAAAACGTCAACAACCTACTCGTGCGTGGGGGACTTTTTATTTGATTCGCGTTGAAAATGCTGCAATAATCCCAATGCAATTTCTTTTATCTATGGTCAGTTTATAACAGTGAAACGGGAAAAAGTTCACTAGTTTTATCAAGCTTTGTTATGTGCTAAGAAAAAACTTGGGCTCCGCTCCACTTGTGTGCTGTTCAACATGTTACAGTTACCCGAGCATATGGTTGAATGATCCGCCAATTCTGCACTCTGATATTTCTCTAATTTAATAGAACAACGGCATGACTTAAACATTTTGTAACTTCATCGTAAATTTTCTCATACGATGAAGTTACAAAATGTTTAAGTTTCAACTTGTTTTTCGAGTGCTGGAATGTATTTTATTAGTCAATGTGGCTCGAATGCTCTGGTAGGGGATCTAGTAGAGGATTTGAGTTTGTTCAAATTGCAATCCGATATGTTTCCTTGTTGTTGATTAAAAGAAAGGAACTTTCTGGATCATCATGTTCGCACTAAGCACAACACAATTGCAACATGATAACAGATTACGTGTGGTTATTGGAAGTTGATCGATCGAAAAAACCAACCAGAAATCGAGCAGCATAACCTTTTAGGAGAAATGTTGAGAATAAAATGAAAAAAAGTATATTTTATTAAAAGTTGATTTTTTTCTTTTTATTTTATTTTATTTTTTTTCCTTATTTTATTTGCTAATTATCTAATACATGCATTTATCTCTTAGACTAGGTGTTCCGTGTTTCCTTAACACTACCCTAGTAACATTTTGGTTTTATAATGGTTTAGTAACACAAAAAGTAGAGTAAATTGTGGTCTTCAAGTAGAGTAAATTATGGTCTTCAAGAGCGTTATAAAACTTAAAATGTTAATTGGGTATCATCCTTATTTGCTATGTTACGCTTTTAGTTATTATTGATACATTTCAATTGCCTCTGGCAGTTATGATATTTCCTCTGGTTGAATTAAACCATGTAGGAGTTGCAATGTTTTCTACTTAAACTAAACTTAACCTAATTTATACTAAGGGTACAAGGAGCTAATCGTTGCAATAGAAGATTGCTGGGGGGGGGGGGTTTATGTCCAAAACCACCCCCGTGGCTACGCCGCTGCCTCTAGAGAATAGCGCGTTCCAACCATTTTGGATTCCTGGATATCCGTGCATCCATAGTTGACCATCCGGCTTCAGGTTGATTTGTTAATTAATATGTATTGTATTTTTTGCTTGCGGAAGCAAATTAAATTTCGAAACGTTGGTATTTTATTCTGCCCGAGTTCAATTGACTCAAACAGAAACGTATGTAAAGTCCACGCGATATTGCCCGCATCACAAGCCTCTTCATCCGAACTACAGCAATATATTTTCTGTTGCATCAAAGCCACTTTCCACCGACTGAGGTCACATTTCCGTGCCACGTCTTGCATAGTTAGCGTGGCAGTATTTTCTTAACTAACCACCTTACACAACACCATCAGGCACTTCTAGAACAACAACAACTGTTTGCTTTCATCTTTTTGAGCACGTGTCACATGGATCCACGCGACGACGGACGGCCGGATAGACCAACTTCGTGCACTAAACATGGGCAAACAACACCACCGTGCCCTGGAATTCCTACACCATCCGTCTTCGTCGACTTCATCGCAAAACGGATCACGGACAGGTGCTGCCAGATGGACACGACCAAACATCCGGTGGTCTGGAAGTGCACCCGCCAGCGTTTGCTGCTAGGTGAACTCTTTGGTGGGCAGGGTGCCCTTTATCCCAAGGCAAGGGCCCAGTTGTGGAAAAGTGCAAACTGAAACCGACTGCATCATGCAGCATATATGTTGTTGGGGAGCTCTGAACTAGCTCGAATGTTGTTACATCGAAAACATAGATCAAATAAGAGATATGAAAAAAGGTTCGATATGAAATTGGAAAAAACATCTTTCGAGGACCATTTGAGATAGTAATGAAATGACGTTCGATGTAGCATAATTCGAGGTAAAGTCACACAGTCTCACCGAGGTATATTGCATTACGTTCTCCACTTTCACGTCTCGGATTGTCTTCTCTTCAAACGGTCCACTGCAAGACGAGTGAGTGGAAACAAGTTTTCCGGGAAAAACGCTTATTGCAAATTTTATTAGCCTGTATGTTAGATGACTATGCTGCGAGTTGAAGATGATCGAATGGTGGGAAACGGCATGTCACGAATATGGTGCCTCCTATAAACAAAAAAATGCAGCCAATGCAATGTCTGTCTTATTGCACTTGTTTCCATTTTTTTTCCATTTCATAGGTTACATTCCGAGAAACATGCTTGGCTAAACCCGCATAGTTGGAATGCCAATAGGCGAAAATTTCTACTTCTAATTGATTGGGTTTTATTTATTGACCATGGCATCTAATTTCGGGTTGGCCTTTGGCCATTTGCCTTCCGGTCGAAGAGAGTGAATTAGAGCGTGTTTGGATTGGTTTTGCGGTTTCGGTTAGGATCAATGCTAAACGGAATATGAAAGTAGCAAATTGCAAACGGAAATTAGGCTTCGAGCTTTTTGGCGTCAATAGGCGTTGCTTTTTCATTACTTAGATTGTAATATTTCGAAGCAATTTGGTAAGTCATGCGAAATTGTAAATCTTGATAAATTTAAAGAGATTTCCATAAAACACCAGAAGAGATCAAAATGCATGAGAACCGTCTATTGGTACGTGTTATGAAATGCGGCCTTAATGAATTGTCAAATTTAATTAAAAATTAGTTTTGTAATATAACTTCTAAAATATTTGTGTTCTTTATTTTCCACGCCAAAATCGCAAAATTCTTCAGATGTGTTATCTACTTTAAAGTAAGCGATCTCAATGTGACAAGTAATGTTGAATCATACTCACGGTCCCGGCAGTACGCCGTACATTAGCAATAGCAGAATCATTGCCATGGAAAGTAATGCCAGACTGTGTACGTCTCTTTCCAATTATATGTCTCCCTGTGAGTAATCCTGGAAAGAGAATAACGTATTCATATGTAATTAGTTTAAATAAGAATCTTTCTAGTGCTCAATCATGTAACTGAGAAGAAGCTCAAAACGCATGTCGAATGTTTTCAAGCCAGTATCAGTTTAAGTACGGAATCTTCCCTCCGCTTTAGTGCTATCAATATCATTTTATCAAACGTCATAAAAAAGCCTTAACCTAGTACAGATTACACACCATTTGCATCCCATACGGTACGCCGAGTAGCAGGAACGTAGCGAATTCCAAACCTATGATGCCACCAAACCGCACGTTTTGCGACAACGCCTTTCATTGAAATCTTTTATTCATATCCAGGACCCCACAAAGCAGCAACCGCCACCACCACCAACATAAAATGAGGAAAACTTTCATTGTGCTACGCGGCACCATCTAAGCTGTCCCTTTCCACTTCCCACTGGCAGATGTTTATGTTCCTAGTTTGTTGAATTTTCCGATAGCTCAAAGCCACGATGATGGTGATGATGATGTCGAAGGGACAACGACGACATAGCGCAAACATAAACTATTCGATTTCGCAGTGGTCCTCTGCAATCAGGGGATAAAGATGCTATAGTAAGATGCAACGATGTAAGACAAGTGAAAAGGGCGGTACCAAATTCATTGGTTGATCTTCTCTGTTTCGGTGTTTTCTAGGAAATCCTTATTTCCGAATTATTTTGGCCTACAAATTCCACCTCGTTTTCTGCTTTTGAAGATGGTTGTACGAAAGCAGTTGATCGAAATCACGATCGAAGTAACGCAATCATAGGACATCTTCTTTGAAATTGAAATTGTTTTTTAAAATATGTGAACAGACAAATAAAAAAAACTAGTCATGAAAAACGGCTTAGCCCCTCCATTTCATGGCTTGGGGCTGGTAGAAGCCGTGTTCGATGGCTAAAAATACCCAACTGAGCCCGACCAGTAGATAGTTTTTTTATTCAAGTTTTGGGGGTTTTATGGGTTTTTAGGACTGGTCACTTGATACCGGAGATATTCCGGATTTAAAATGGGTGTTAGCTTTTGTCCATATGCCAGAACGCATGCTTCGGAAATGATTATTTTAGATATTTTGAAAAAAAAAACGACGCATAAACTATAGAAGATTTGATCAGGAATTTGATCGGTCCGAAATATGGTCTGAATTCCGGAATCCGGACTTTCTGCCGGAACCTGTTACGGGGTCACTTTACGGAAATAGGCGAATACTATCATGCGACCCATCAAACTCCATGATTTCAAAAGTTATGGTATTCCATGGTAGTTTTGTACTTCCTGAACCGTATTTGAACCGATTGGAACCGGGAAACGGTTTTACCATGTACCGGTACAAATATTAATTTCGAATTACGATTTTAAGGACGGCTACGCAGTCTTGAATTATTGAAACAAGATGTATATTTTTCCGACGTTTCGACACGGGGATGGTGTCTTCATCAGGGGAAACTATAATTGATTGGGTACTTAGTTATGTGTTATAAATATGTGTCAAAATGTTAACTTACAATACGGTGTTTGTTCCTAGTCTATTGTTTAGTCTAACATTGACTGTCTGGCATGGATTTTTCTGGTACATACTGTGAAATTTAGATAATTATAACACTCAATTTGAAGTAATTACAACAGATACAAGCATATAAAAATTGACTTACACTTCGAGAACACACAATTTCAACATTTTGACACATATTTATAACACATAACTAAGTACCCAATCAATTATAGTTTCCCCTGATGAAGACACCATCCCCGTGTCGAAACGTCGGATAAATATACATCTTGTTTAAATAATTCAAGACTGCGTAGCCGTCCTTAAAATCGAAATAAAAATATACAGTCGATTTCTCAATAGTTCATTAATTTCGAAAAATAAGCAAACCCAATTTTGGGATTATGAGCTAATCCTATAATGCGGCATATAAATTTTCATGATTTCAGAAGTTATGGCATGGTATTCTTCCATGGTAATTTCGTACTTCTCGGATCGTATTTGAACCGATTGGAACCGGTAGACAGCTAGTTTTTCACATCATGGAGAATATTAGAACCTATAGAAGCGGGCTTGGTAGTCATATGGCTACTGCTTCTGCCTCATACGCAGGAGGTCGTGGGATCAATCCCAGGTCCGTTCCATTCTCCTACTTTGTATCTTTCTCTTTATTTCTCATGTTCTAGCAATCGCTAGAACTGGAAATGGACTTCCATACCGTTTCCATTACTATTCCTATACCTTCAACTTGAGTATTCTAACAGTAATCTGCTAGAATTGGAAATGAACTATAGAGCTCGTTTCCTACATCCAATTAGAAATTCCATCAGTTACCTTCTCCTATCTATCACATTGGCAGCTCGTTAACCAAGACGGACCTCTGCCTCTCCAACCTAACCCAGAAATTCCAACAAATTCCGCATGAACTCGTGGCAAGTGCAGAGGTATATTCGGCTTGCAGTGGGCGAGTGATTGCATCATCATTTCCTCCCCTTCCCTAAATTGACTTGCATTCTGACGTGGCAGGCGCCAGTATGACCTAACAAATGAGATCACCAGTACTTGTACATTGAAGATGTGTGCTAGTCCCAAGCAAACATCTGTTGGTTCCCTGTGCAAGAACAGCTGATCTGGTCATAATGGAGTAGCAACTAAGAGCAGTCAATCAAGCTCAAGCACAAGCTCAAGCTCATGGAGAATATTAGAACCTATTGAAATGTTTTTACTGGTCGAGTGGAGAAAAATGTTACCCAGAAAAAAACAAAGGTATCATACAATGCAATATTTTTCGAAAACATGATGTTTGGTATGACACATGATTTTCTTCTTCATTTTCAATAACTCCACGTTCCAGCTGGATCTTGGCTCGCTTTTCAACTTAGTATTCTATGACCATTATTGCAGTTATTCATTGAAAACTTTTCAATACCTATCAATTGTGGGCTTCATCGTCGTGCGATTGGCGACGTCAATTGTCTAGTCGCATGTGCTGTGGATTGTGAGTTCGATTCCCGCCCTGGTCAGGAGGAAACTTTCGTATAAATGTGTGTTGTATAAATGTCCTGTCCGTTGTCTCATACTAGGTGTTAATTATTCAGTCTGTGCGACCTCTGGTCGAAGATGGTGAATCTGCTTTATAACTGCATGAGTATATATTTTTTGAAACCATTATACTGCATAAACTATGACGACGAGGATATTTTGCACCAGAAAATATCCTGGACCGGATTGAAAAGCTAACTCGCCATTTTCGGATTGGCAATACGACGGTATTGTTCGCAAGGTCAACTGGATGCGGCGTTTATTTCCTACCTCCGGTGCCTTTTTCCCAAAATTGACCTTTGAACAAGTACCTAAGTTCACTTGTCAACTAATTCCAAATTCCAATAATGAAGTTTGATATACCGCATGATAGAATTTGCGATTTTCCGAAATTTATCCTTGAATTATTATCGATTCCAATCGGTTCATATATAGTCTAGGAAGCAGAAAAATACCATAAAAAGCTATACCTTTTGAAATCATGAAGTATGCTTGTTGGGTTAGGATTTGTTTATTTCCAGAAATTGACCCTTGTACAGGTACTCGGTAAATCAGTTTACCGGTTCCATTCGGTTCAAATACGGTCAAGGAACTACAAAACTACCATAACTTTTGAAATCATGAAGCTTGAAGGGTCGCATGTAAAGTGACCCCGTAACAGGTTACGGCGGAACGTCCGGATTCCGGATACAGGCCATATTTCGGACTGATCAAATTTGCATAAACTATGCGTCGTTTCTTTTCAAAATATCTAAAATAATCATTTCCGAAGTATGCGTTTTGGCAAATGACCAAAAGCTAACATCCATTTTAAATCCGGAATAACTCCGGGGTCAAGTGGCCAGTCGTTAAAATTCATAGAGCTCCTGAAACTTGAATTAATTCCGCTTCGTCGCTGCGAAAAAAAACGTCGACAGACAAAAAAGTTACAACCACAAAGATTTTTATTTTCGTTTTCAAAAGGTGGGTTGGTAACGGAGGGGTTCATTAAACAAAAATATAACTCGATGTGTTACATAAAAAGTGGTGAAAATAGCTTATACTAAAACAAATTATGCTATTGAAGGTGATTATAGAATGAAGCCCGTGGTGAATTTCAAATTCACCACATGTTTATCTACATACATTTCCAAAAGCCCAAATCTGGCGTAATAGTTTTCGTACAGTGCCGAAACTCAAATTATGATTGTTCAGCATAACTAAGCAAACGATCTACCATTATTTCAGCTCCATACACGTTATGGATCTTTTATCTCGTGCCCTTGAAAAAAATATTGCACGTGCACGTGCACGAAAAGCACGTGGTTTACAAAATGGCCGATTTCTGGCTTCATTCTATAATCACCTGAAAAGATTATGATTATCCATAATGTAGGCAATTAATTTTCTCCAGCTGGTTCAACTTTGAATGTAGGTTCAAGTTGTTCCTTCGTTTTTGCCTTTCTCGTACAACTAAGTTATACCGAAAGGCTATCATTTCACTCCGAAAACGAACTTTGTATAGAAGCCTCTGAGACCCATAGTATTATATACCAATCGACTCAGCTCGACGAGCTGAGCACATGTCTGTCTATTTTTTTTTTCTTCCTAAACAATGGAGGGGGAATCTGCTCAACAGACATCCTGGGTTGACCAGGAAGTGCTGGGTTAGGGGCCACCTCCAATGAGGGAGGCAGGACTGCATCCCCGACCAGCTAAACCGTTTCCATTGCCGCCAAGCCCATCGTCCCTTCGGTACAACCAGAAAGTAATGCTTCAAAGGGGGGCCAGTGCATAACGCACCCTCGAGGTTAGCTGCGTGTCCTTGCAGCACAGAACATCGTAACTCGCTTTTTTAGAAGAACACCATGGCTACCACGCCCTATGTCCTCGGAAGGTGGGAAGGGTCGACTTCGCGCCTGCTTCCCTCTGCACGACTGGTATCAAGAATGATGATGCCGCGTGCACCCCAAATTGACCTTTCTGCGATAGGGCCTATTCGCCAGCACACAGAGGGACTTGCCGACGTGGTGCCTACGCCTGCCCCAGCCTTGACGAGGACCCCTTTCCGTCCTCGGGCTCGGAACCCGCCCGGTTGACCGACGTCGCGAAAGCGACGATACCATGTTGTTTTTTGCGCGGCCACTTGTTCGATAAAAGGATCCAGTTCGACCACAGGGCACCGGTATGACCCATGAAGCCGACTCCGAACCCTTGGACCACCTCTTATTTGCGCCTGAACTAGCCATCCCTCGAGTCCACGCGCCACCTTCTGTGTAGCTCCGAGACGATTTGGACGATAGCCGATAAAACGGCGTTCCAGCCAACTTCATCTTTACACATCCTCCGAACTAGGTTGTCCGGGGTAGTGTCCAGACCACATGTGGCAAGCATGTGGTCACGCATTGTGCGAAAACGCGGGCACACGAACAACACGTGTTCCGCCGTTTCCTCTAAACCAACGCACACCGGACACTCGGGCGAGGCCGAGTGTCCGAACCGGTGTAGGTACTGTCTGGAAGCAACCATGGCCTGTAAGGGCCTGGGTCAGGTGGAAAGTGATTTCCCTATGGCGCCTCTTGACCCACGTACCTATCTCCGGTATCAACCTATGTGTCCATCTACCCTTAGTGGAACTGTCCCACGCACGCTGCCATTTGACCATTGAGGCCAACCTGACAGTCCTGCGGATGCCTCTCGTGCCGCGCATTTCAAAGCACTCTATGTCTTCACCGATAACGATGTCAATAGGCATCATACCGGTGATGACGCAGAGTGCATCGTGCGACACGGTACGGTACGCGCTCGCAACTCTTAGGCACATGAGCTTATACGTACTTTCTAACTTCGTTCTGTAGCAGTTAATACGCAGGGCCGTGCCCCAAGCTGGCCCCCCATACCTCAGTATGGACAGAGCAACGCTAGCCAGAAGCTTGCGCTTGCTGGCATAAACCGCAGAGCTATTGGACATCATCCGGGACAATGCCACTATAGCTGTGGAGGCACGCTTGCAGGCGTAATTGACGTGGCTACCAAAGGTGAGCTTATCGTCGATTATTACCCCAAGAGTTTGATTGAGCGTTCAGAGGTGATCGTGCAGTTGCCTGCCCTTATCACCGCTTGCTGCTCCGACTTTCGGTTGTTAACAACAACCACCTCAGTCTTGTGGTGAGCCAGTTCTAACTTCCTGGAACTCATCCACTCCTCCACAATTGCGATCGAGTGGGCTGCAGTCAACTCCACCTCTTCGATCGATTCGCCGTAGACCTCCAGCGTAATATCGTCAGCGAAGCCGCCGATTACCACGCCCACCGGGAACTTCAACCTCAAGACACCGTCGTACATGACGTTCCATAACACCGGACCCAGTATGGAACCTTGCGGAACCCCTGAGGTTATGTCAACACAGTTCCGACCCGCCTCCGTGGCGTATACCAGTACTCGATTCTGGAAGTAGCTTCCGAGAATCTTGTACAGGTACTGGAATTCCAAGACGCAGGAGCGCATCTGCAATAGCTGCCCAACTGGCACTATTGAAAGCATTCCTCACGTCGAGAGTCACTACTGCACAATAGCGAACTCCCTCCTCTTACGCTGGATAGCTATCTCCGCGGATTTGGTAACCGACAAGATAGCGTCTACGGTCGACTTACCCTTTCGGAAGCCAAACTGGTTACTCGATAGACCATCCGCACCCTCCGTGCACATGTCTGTCTGTCCGTGTGTATGTGTGTATGTGTGACATTAGACAATTTTTCGTACAGTCATCCCAACCCCCCCCAGAACTTGACATTTGGCCTTTGTTCCACGCAGAGCATAAAATATTCATCTTCATGAAGCAACTTCAGTCCGAATTTTGACAAACATCGTATGATTATTCAAAACATAGAATGACATAGTCAAACGACTGCTCCACCAACTCATTCATTCGACTGTCACTGAGTGTGCTCACTATGTGTAGAAAAAAACAAAATTACCATTGTTTAGGGTAAAGTGCCCTATAGTGGACCCCCAACCAATAGTGGACCCTCCAGCCATTTTTGCATTATTACTGCACAATGCCAACATTTTGCTATGAAATTCTATCGGGAGAACCTACCTTACAATCCTATGATTTGATTACATGCATTGGAAATGCTATGGAAAGCAAAATTAGATGATTTTTTACAATTCTATACAAAATAAACACGAGAGTGTCCATTATAGGAATATTTTGGGGGGTCCATAATAGGGAAGAAGAACGTCCCGAAACGGGACATGAAAATCAAATGAAATGTCGACTATAGGGAAGCAATTTCCTATTATGGACCCCCAGGGGGTCTACTATAGGGCGAATTCAGTTAGACTTTAAAATGTTAATTTTAACGAATAACGTCGTGTATTTGGGTGTTTTATGTATGTATCGTGAAGAGCGGATGCAGAGCTTGTTGTTAGATATCAAGCAGAGTTATTATGTTGAAATTTTTTAAGCCTTATGACAGGAAGAGCAAAATTCCGCTACTAGGGGGTCCACTATTCGGCATTATATCCTATATTGATGTTTACCGTTGAAAGGGCCTTTCGGATGCATATCGGATTCAGTTCTGTGTGATAAATGACTTTACTCAATTAAAATGTGTTCAGATTTCAGATAATTTATCGATTTGTAGAATGTGCATAAATATTCAATGACTAATATTCAACCGAATATTGACAGTGCAGAGCCGAAAATGAATGTGCCTGGAAGTGAGCTAACAAGTGAAGAAAGGTGGTCTTCACCAAAAGAATTCGATTATTTTACACTCTGGTTTCACGTACCCACTTGCAAATCGCAGATGGCGCTTCGAAACATAAACAATGGGTCATCCTACACTGCCGCCACACTTTTCCTCCCTAGAAACCATGTTTTTTGTTTCGTCATTTGTTGTCATCAAACAACGGACAGGAGCGTCATATTGATAGGGTGAATTGGTAATTGCAATTAATTAATATACTTTGAACAAAACTTCCCATGCTTTAAATGTTGAAATTTGTCGCTTTTGAAAACGATTTTTTTTTTATATTTAATAAAATCTATATACATAAAAATGAATTTCTGTCTGTCTGACCCTTATAGACTCTGAAACGACTGAACCGATCGGCGTGAAAATTTGTATGGAGGGGTTTTTGTGGCCGGGGAAGGTTCTTAAGATGATTCGAAGCACAGCAATTTCTGCATAACTCGAAAACTTATCAGACAAAAAATCTATTTTAGGCGAAACAAAGTTCGTCGGGTCTGCTAGTATTTAATAAAAACTTTAGACAACGAGTTCCCATTGATCTATGCAGTTTCAATAGTTGAATCTAAGAAGTAAAATTTAATAGTTGTATAAATGATTAATCTTTGTCATACAGCTTCGTAACTTGATTCTCACAAAAGGATAAGATGTGAAAACAATAGAACTTGCGGTTGATTTGATACTATCATCATGACTAGGTAGTTTCTTTTTAAAACAAACACAATGCTTTACATTTGGATAAGAATAAAACATTATTTCTTTTTGGTAATTTCTTAACGAAGGATAGTTTTGTAGAGTATTTAAATCGATGTGCCATTTAAATTAAATAAATATCCGCTACAGTTTTTTTTTCACTGCGCGTAATGATAAATAAAATCAAACGGGTTTGTTACCTGCAGAAAATCGTCAGTGCATATTCTTAAATTAACGCTCGGTACGATAATTTAAACTGCAACATCTTTTTGCGTGAGGGGAGTCGAGAAAATTTCCAACCCAAAATTTCATATTAAGGTAGCCTCACACCTCGGGAATTTTGTCCGCGTTTTTCCCGCGTGTTTTTACATATTATGCGGTGTTGGGAACGAATTATTCGAAATTGGGCAAGGAAATCATAATCCCGGCCCTATTTAAAATACACGGGGACCTAATCCGGCGGAAAGTTTTCCCTATGTGTACTTTTACCTCAAAGAAAGCCTCTCGTTAGTCCAGCTAATTCTGATTTTTCCAGAATAAAAAGTACAAACACTCATTTAAATATACAGTCCCATCCCGATTTTGGCAACACCTGTTTTTGGCGACATTTTCTTCCCGATTTTAACAACAACCTCGAAAGTATTTTTTTTATTACTTTTTAGAGCTAAAACCTTTTTATTAATATGTAACAGGATAAACAAAACCTAAAGTGAATGTCATTAAGGTTTATATGCGTATTATGGGCTCTGTACGAATAGTGGGCACTTTCACTGAAATAATGACCCTCCACCCGTATTACCGCTCATTGCAAACAATTTCTATTGAAACTTATCTGCTCTTTCTATTCACGTTTTCCATGTCCCTATTCACACTACCCTAATCTAACCAGCCCACCGTAGAATGTCGTATTTTTGGTATTCTCACTGATTTTGTCGTCGACAAGCTGACAATGCAACCGATAGAGTAGAGTGGGGCAAGAGTACGCACTTAGTTTTCAATCGATCATGTGGCCCTTATGAAGCAAGCTTCTGCATATCAAATCAGTGTCGATGATTCATATACTCTTCCTTTATGTTGCCCAGTGGAAAAAATATTGAAATTATTGAGATTCGTTTTAGTAGAACCCTTATTGCAAGACAAGTGAAAAACGCACTCTTACCCCACCGGTGGGGTAAAAGTGCGCATCGGGTGGGGTAAGAGTACGCATTTATCCAATCATGTGTTTTGAGTATATATTAACACAAATAAGAGTTAATAACATTTAATTGATGTTTAATGAGCATATATTAGGGAATGCTTAAAGATTACGTAACTCTTAAAGGGGGAGGGGGTCCTAAAAATGTGCACTTTCATACGAAAAACCATTGTTTTTTATATATATACAAAAAACTACAGAGGTAAAAATATATATCAGGTTTCGCGTGGCGTATACAAAGGCATTTTACTTGAAGAAAGTCCACCAATCACGTAACGTAAAATTTGGCAATATCATCACCCCTCCCCCTTATCTTACACTATTTGTATGAATCCTCTAAACATTATATGGATCGTCACACATCTCGCAACCCCTCCCAACTAAACGTTGCGTAATTTATGAATGTTTCTTTTGATTAAATGAAATCATCATTTAGATGAAATTGTGTTTTCGTACTATGTTTAGGTGTACAACAAGTCCTAATACAATTTCAGTATTTCGCTTCAGTGCTTTGTTCGCTAAGTCCTTTCTAACACCGAATTACTTCAACTTATCCTAAAAACTTGTGATAATTTTGAATTCTGTCCCTTTTTTCTTAGTTGTGGATCTTTACGCTTTGGAAGAAGTCTTATTTCGGCCGGAGATACGGGTTTGACATCATAACTTGAAGATTCATATGCGTACTCTTGCCCCACCGGTTCCTGCGTACTTTTACCCCACAGTCCCAAAAATTATTCAAGTAATGGTTTTGACTTCTTGGAAAACCAACCGGATTGGTGTTCTGTACCATAAAGTACTCTATACAATAGGTTATCGAAATGGTATAATATTCACCTGATTGAACGTATATATGGTAATGAAATACTAGTTGCGAAAACCCAATTATTTTTAGCAAAATGACCAAAAAGTTATCTAACTCCATATCTCCCTTGTTGTTTATTCAAATCGTTTACAATTACACATGATAATAGTTGGCCAGAATACCTGTCAAACTGATGCAGTGTTGCTAGTTTATCTTTTATTATTACTCCAAAAATCGAAAACGTACTCTTACCCCACGCGCACTCTTGCCCCACTCTACTCTACTGTATGAGTGATCCAGGAGCAAGCAAGCCCCAGTAGGTTTAATTGCTAGTGATTATCACATTCGCCTCTTTTCTGATACTAGCCGAGAAACTGTCATTTTATCATTTTCTGCTGCATTCCCGTATAGATAATAAGCAACAATTTTATTTCAAAGAGTCTTATTGTTTAAAATTGACGCGAATTTGTCTAGCGATTAATATCAGAACACTGTTGGCTTTCCAGTTAGCTGATGTGGCAATTGCATAACGAGCGTTTTGATTCCAGCATGTTTGCCAACAGTTAGACAGTAATGGTAAGAGTTTGGTAACATGTAACCGACTCTCGAGCAGGCATTGAAAAAAATCAGATAATGAGAAAAATTTGGGTAAATCTAAGAGGTTCCTAAGATCTTTGAAATTGGACGTTCGATGATTCACCTTTTAATGATCTTCAACACTCACCAATGGAAGCCTATTGAGTGAAGCGAATCACTTGGTAACACAACAATGAGCATCGTTACGGTGCGCTGATAGAAGAAGCCATTCAAGCGTTCTAAAAATGAAGACCTCTATGAGTCTGAAACTCTAGCACGGTGAATTGGAGGCGTTGATACTTTCCGTCGACTATCTTATCACTTTGAAAGATGAACGAATAAAGCAGAACGCATGATGTGGTTTGATTGTTTGGTTTCAAACGGGGTACGAATGCAAAAATCGAAGCTTACATAGAGACCTCATAACGGCATTGCTTATTAGATGGTGTTGCTCATTGTTTATCACAGCAACGATCGCTCCGACTCGTTGTTTGGCATCCATCTGAGCGAGGCAGTTCGCTCATTGGCTATGGATGCTACGATTGGAATATAGATCAATGTTCACAATGCTCACTCACACTTCCAATGCCTGCTGTCAAGAGTTCTGTTTGTAATGGCGAAGTATCAGAAGTGGAGTACCTCCTGTGAAGTTTTCATGAGACATGGTGTAATTCTAGCTGCTTCGATAGGCGAGTGATGCGTCACATGTGGTTTTATTATTATTTATTCAGCCTGAGGCCGGAGTGGCCTCTGCGGTACATAACAGTCGCCTCCGTCCACTGCTGTACGTTACCAGTTACGCAGTCTACGGAGGGTCCGTAAATCGATCCACCTTGATCGCTACACACCTCGCCTTCTTGTGCCCGTCGGATCGTTGTAGAGAACCATTTTTACTACAAGTGCACGTTGGTCCTCCACAATCATTGTCCAGATCTCGGAGGAGGCCTACCGCCACCGGTTTAATGAGAGAGTCTGTTCGGTACGGCGGCGAACTCTATTCGATCGGAGTGTTTTTTGGAGTCCAAAGTACGTACGCTTTCCTGCCACTTTGAGTCTCCGAATTTGTCTGCTGGTATCGTTATCGGAGGTCAAGTGAGCCCAAGTACACGAATTCTTCAGCCACTTCAGCCACTGCTTTGCTTCCCTCTTGAGTCTGATGTAGGTTTCTTCCATATTTTCAAATTTATAATAATGGAAGTAGTGCATGGAGAACTGGATTGCGATGACCTGCAGCCAGCACCAGTTTGTCCATAGGTTGACTGCTGTCGAGTGTCAGACGTGGCATGCCGCAAATGGTCTTCCAGCTTCCAATTGGCCACACTGTCACTCGTATACGACTATAGTTCGAGAAGCACATTGTTCTCATGGATCAATCATTGCCGCCTGACATATTCCTGGTTTGGGTGCTAGGATTTGGCTTTAGTGAGTCGAGTGTAGTTAACCCATACTCACACTACATTGGATACGCTTGACCAATGTGCATAACGCAGATTTCCGTTACCATTTTCTAAACCAATAATGGAGCGTCTTATGCCTGACGTTCATTTTTTCCATAACGTCAGCGAAAATTGTGCACAGAACTTTACTCTTAATCTCACCGACCACAAGAAAGTTTGCCTCCATCAAAATCCATTACATAAGAATTCGAAATTTGTAGCACATTTAGTCATCTTGTATCCGCCGGATTGCTATTTGATTTATTTAATGAATTATGATAAAAACAAGCATTTTTGGTGGACTAAAATTTATATGAGATGTCAGATTGAAGTCAGCACTTCAATGGACTACAATAGAAACGTTTTTTTATCACCACAATGTTTTGTAAGGACGTGCCCGACGCTATTGTTAATTTCAAATATTATTTATTATTGAATTTGTATTATGAAATTGGCTAATTAGTTACATTATCATTTGATCACCGTTCTTGAGTATGTTTCAATTTTGATTAAACTACAATCTCCGAGTTATGAATAATATCGCAAAAATGTCAATTACGATGGACGTGCATCATTAAAACACACTCCATATACTTTGTAGTACATATTCTAAATATTTAGCTTTAAGCATGCAAATAAAAAAAATTGAAATTTTGTATGAAATTTTTTTCCCGTTTTTGGCAACATCCCCATTTTGGCAACATTAAAATCCGGTCGTGTTGCCAAAATCGGGAAGGGACTGTATAATCCTGTCTGTTTTCAAATGGTTGTGAGTTTATTTTGGTTAATTAGTATGGATTTGACATACAGGTTACTTAGAGAAATATTTCGCGGGGGTTTGGTATAAATTAAAAATGAAAAGGATGAATCACCCATTTTGCATTAGATTTTTTTAAGCTTTTTTAAGAAGCGACATCTCCCGTGCCCAATTATCCAATAACGTTACTTTCCTCCTCTGCATATTCCAGCGCAGTTTATCCATTAATACTCACATAACGTATTCTATCTGCAAAATCCTTATAGATTTCCAAGTTATGCGACATTTCAGACGAAAAATAAGTTCAAAAATAAGCATTTATCAATGCTTCGAATTGAGGTACAATTATCAAACGATTCTTACTCTCTAGTGAGTTTTCATCAATTGATAATTTGGATATGTGATCGCTTAAGAGTGTTGTTCATCCTCGATTATTTGAAAATTTTATCTTTATCATCCTTTTCAAATGTCGGTAAAAAAAAAATACATCACCAGGATTCGTAATGCTCACTCAATCTCAGGATAAACAACAAAAACAGATTCACCCTGAGCCTCAAAAACACTTGATTTGGTCTCATCGAAAATAAAATTCGAAAACCCGTACATTACATAGGGGAACTATACCAGTTTTGACCATGTTCCTAATTTGGCCAGTTTCTCACAAAACTAAAAAAATAAAGCAATTTTCGAGGGTTTTATTAGCTCTAACAGTAGACATATCCCTCATGCTTCTTCACTGTTGAAACTGTTCGATATTTTTTGGAAAATATGCATTTTTCAGGGTTGGTCAAATTAGGCACTAAGGTGACCAAAACCGGCACACTTTCCCTACAGCTACATAGTTCTACGTCACTTTTGCGTACAACTCGATTGTGCTGCACCTATGAGTTTTTTTTTCCAATTTCTATCCACCAAAAAATGTAGACAATTTTTTTTTGCGGTTGGAATAAACATAAAACATTATGTTGTAATCATGTTATGACGATCATGAAATTTTCTTTCCTCCATCTTTCACAGAGATTTTATAACAAAACTAGCTGACCCGGCGAACTTTGTCTCGCCGAAAATTGGTAAATTTTCTGATACAATTTTTTGCGTCCACAATTTATCTAGAAAACAAATCGGTTCTTCAGAAAGATCTCTCATTTTTTTACGACTTTGTTTGATATATATAGATGATCAAAATTTTAAAATTCCATGCAAATTGTACGAAAAACTATTTTGAGATTGAGTTTTGATTTTCAAAGCATTTCCATTTCATCACAACGTTTTTCCTCATAAAGAGAAGAAGAAAACGAATATAAATTAGCAAAAATTGGGCTGTTTTTTCCTGTGTGATGCGCGGTCGTACAAATGCCAACTTTGTTTTATATATAAGAGAGAGATTATTGCAAGTATTGTTGTTTGTAACACATATTGATATAATTGTGATACAATTTTGTCGGGAAGTCGGTAAGGAACTGGTCGGGAAGTCAGACACATTCTATTTAATAAATTGAATTAAGAATAGGAGAAGCATAAAGTCCAAGATACGTTCTTCGGTCATGTCCACCAGAATATCATTTTTTTTATTTGAGTGAATTTTGAAAGCATCTTCAGCAGCGCTGTTGTTGTAAAATTTTAGCTAGCTAGTCGCTTTTTTTAGAAAGGGCACTGATATACACTGTGTATACAGGGTGTTTGTAAGGGCTTTTAGGGTGTATATTCGGCATCTTAAACAAATATAGAAAAATTGCGTTGCGTTGCGTTGCGTTGTAACGGAGTATTTCGTAGATTGCATACTGATAGTTGTCATGTATATTCTTTACCCTTCTTACCCCAATTGCTTATGGATTTCCATTTGGGATTCAATGGAAATCAATTGGGGGTCCAAAATGATAAAACATGAAAGCTACCATTGCCGGCCACGCCCATCTTCTCCGTTACTAGGAAAGGGAAGGAAATGATGATATGACATCTACTTAACGAGAGGCCAGCGACTCACCGACGCCCTCATAGATGTCAAGGAATTGGATGGTGGGTAGGGTATGTGGTTTAGGAGTATCATTATAAGCAAATGATAGAAAATTTGTGGAAATACGTTGGGAGTGACTTTGCTAAGAAATGTATGTCACTCCATTATCCTTGCCGATGATTTTCCTCGGATGGGGTGAAGGTATTAGTCTTGCCCTGGCTAATAAGCTAAGGTTGAAGCGCCTTTGCTCGCTCTCTGAACCGAAAAAGAGCAAAAGAAATTAAATTCCTCCCCTGATATGATAATGATTTTGATCAACAAATGAATTCTAAGTGGATGAATAAATGATCAAACGGCTGCAAACAAGCCTCTATTGTCGTAGCAGAAGCAATCCCGCCTCAATACGAAAGGCAGAAGCACATGTTTGTTGTATAAGTAATTGGTAATACGCACCCTTTTAATGACAAAAAGATCAACAGAAACTATATCATTTCGAGGGCAGAATTTAGTTAAACAGACGGTGAATACTCCACCCGATTGCAAATCAACATACACATATTTCGACCTTAACAATAAGAGAACCTTCTCAGTGCTTCATTCTTGGCTCAAGCATAAGTACGAGTCACTAAATAAGGTCCAATCGTTGAGGTCGGAAAATGTATCAATAAAGCCACAATTAAGCGAGAAAACTAAATGGAACAACTTTGGCCCACTCCGTAACAAACAGTGGAATAAATGGTTATTGCTTCTTTGTACTTATATTTTAAGGTTTTCCACTAACCTGTTGATATACCGCCGAGCGCTTCATAAAATTTTGTTCCTAACCTACTTACCTAGGCTCCAAAGCACAGCTGAAACTATTTAAAGTTGCAAAGTGGTTTCCCTTCTCCATTGTTTTCTTGGAAGAAGACCGTCTGCTACCGGGTTACCTTCCATTCGAAATCACCGAGTCCCCGTGAAATTCCGTCTTCATCGTAGCTGGTGTAAGCGTAACTAGACGTTGGACCGTTTCTCTGTTGCCGCTACAAGGTTGAAATTTCACTTTAAATATTTCTATTTTTCAATTGGGTTATCTGCGAGAAGCGAATAAAAAAAAATTGACGGTAAAAAAAATGTCCATCCACTTCATACCGCGACCTACTTCGATCTCCATTTTTTCTTAAACAAATATAGAAAAATTGGTGCCAAAAGAAGTATCTTTTACAAATAATTCCCATATAATAGAGACGTCAGCTCAAATGATTGATCGATATTTTTAAAGATTTTTTTTAAATATCAAATCATTTCACAATGAATCTACTGAAAGGCTGATTAGGCAATCATTCATGCTGTACAAGTTTCAGTAACTCTACTCGAGTAGATGAAAATAGCTCAATAATATCAAATGTTGATAAAATAGTAAAATGAGATATGGACATGATTGATATAAGAGACTAGTTGACCCGGCAGACGTTGTCCTGCATAGTAGGCGAGAATGTGCATTCCGAACTGCCCATGCAAAGTTCGCATAGGAATCACAATTTTAGTTTTTACGATTTGCTCAACTTTACTCGTAATTTTCGCATTAGGAAATATCATATAAACCCGTCGGAAACTATAACGAATGTTTCTGCTGAAGAAATGAAAAAATCCATCCAGCCGTTTTCGAGTTATGCGGATACGAACACAGACCATTTCATTTTTATATAAGAGATAAAATATCAGACGATAATATCAAAATTTTGCACTAAAATATCATGAGGAGATCAAGTTATGCTATTTGTAAGAAGTGATCAATATCATGTGCCATTAGTTTGTGCTTGTCCATAGCATATCTTGATATTTAAGTGATATTTCGGTGCAATTTTTCGATATTGTTGCTTGTTATTTATCTCTTATATCAATCAAGTCCATATCATGTTTTGTAGGCACGGCAAATGCCGGGTAAAGCGTACTATTGGTACTTCGCGTCCCTACCTTCTCGTGGGGCTAGCCGGAATACGAAAGATCGGGTAACCAGTAACCAACCCCGGTGGGAACTATGGTCGTATGCTGACAGGGAATGGGGGGGGGGGGGAGTTTGCTGCTCTCCGGAGGTGCAAATCTTACTGAGCGTCTGTTCTCAATGTCAGGATCGGCTCACAACAGCGATTGCTCTCCATGTTAAGGGCGCTGATCATCGTCCGAGTTCCAGCGAGGGACTCTTAGTGAAACTGTGCACCATGGTCCTCCGGAAATTTAGGGGGTTTGGTGTCAGGCTTTGCAAGCCAGCCTTGAAAAAACATACGCTACGAACAATGAACAAGAGAGTACGGACCGGAACCATCGGCGAAGACCACCGCGACGAAAGGGGACTAGCGACTGGAAACTCGGTTCGTGGAATTGCAAATCTCTCAACTTAATCGGGAGCACACGCATACTCGCCGATGTGCTCAAGGACCGTGGATTCGGCATCGTAGCGCTGCAGGAGGTTTGTTGGAAGGGATCAATGCTGCGAACGTTTAGAGGTAATCATACCATCTATCAGAGCTGCGGTAGCAAATACGAGCTGGGAACAGCTTTCATAGTGATGAGCGATATGCAAAGGCGCGTGATCGGGTGGTGGCCGATCAATGAGTGAATGTGCAGGTTGAGGATCAAAGGCCAGTTCTTCAACTTCAGCATAATTAACGTCCATAGCCCACACTCCGGAAGCACTGATAATGATAAGGACGCATTTTACGCGCAGCTGGAACGTGAGTACGTCAACTTCCTAAGCCACAAATCATCATAGGAGATTTGAACGCTCAGGTTAGCCGACTATTGGGAAGTTTAACGCCCACCGGCTGACAAATGGTCAACAAGAAAACGGCCTTCGACTAATTGATTTCGCCAATTCCAAGAATATGGCCATTCGCAGCACCAACACATCTACTAAATAATACTAACTAAATAAATGAAAAAAAAATGAATCTAAACAGATAACACTGAATCAACAATTTGACGACACAATACACGGTTCTTCTTCTTCTTCTTATTGGCATTACATTCCCACACTGGGACAGAGCCGCCTCGCAGCTTAGTGTTCATTAAGCTCTTCCACAGTTATTAACTGCGAGGTTTCCATTTTTGCATTCGTATATCATGGGGCTAGCACGATGATACTTTTATGCCCAGGGAAGTCGAGACAATTTCCAATCCGGAAATTGCCTAGACCGACACCGGGAATCGAACCCAGCCACCCTCAGCATGGTCTTGCTTTGTAGCCGCGCGTCTCACCGCACGGCTAAGGAGGGCCCCAATACACGGTTCAGACGCATTTCTCCATCCTCGAATGCGCCCCACGCTCGCCAAGTCGTCTCTCTGCGCTCCAAGCCGTCTCGTACCTCGCCAAATTTTGCGTTACGTAATTTGTGAACGAATCCACAGGCTCTGTCCGATTTGTCGCCAACGTCGCTGTCCCTCGAGCTTAAATCAACGCCACGTCTCGGCCCATCACCAGCTCTGTTACTGTGACGGCTGCTTTTCGCTGGACAGTCCGCGACTTGCTACTTTTGTCTTCTACGCTGGATCCACACACGTTGTTGACGATTTCAGACACTTATTTCACCGGATTCACCGACTTCGTTTTTTTTTGTCTTCATGGCCACTACCGCTCCCAGCGGGATTTAAACGTTCGGCGACGCTTTCCTGAACTCCGTGGCCGACGGCTGCTTGTCTTCCTTCGTTGACTGCAGCAGCCACATCTCCACCTTCCGGTCCTGTTCACTCATAAACCTCTTATCAACAATCTATCTTTTAACGCTGCTGCCAAATTTCTTCCAGATCGCATCACGTTCCTACAAAAAATCCTTCTTGGCAGCTTGTTGAGTATCCAACATTTCTGTTCTGGTGGCTTTTCTATTTAGCTTTGTAGGGGGAGGAGAGGCAATATGCCCTAGCTAAGCATAGACTGCTTTTATGCCTTAGATATAACGATTTTCAAGGCTGTAGTTAGCTAGCTAGCTAGCTGATGCCATATTAAAATTAGAGAAAATCCTAATCATATTGGTATTATTCATATTTTAAAAAAGTGGTGATAGTTCGTTGCCGGAAAACTCATGAGGCAAAACGCTTTTTGGCCGGCAGTCTTAGGAAACAACGCACCACGCGTCGGCGAATCAGCATTCTGGTATGGAGACGTGCAGACGCGTAGTACATTGTAGGTTAGTTTCACTAGGGCATTTAGCCTCGCCGAAATGTTAGATGTTTCATTAAAATGTGGAAAATTTCGATTTACCCTACATTCTATTATTTTGATACATGATTTTACGTTTAGTTTTGTTAAGACTATCTCAAACATGGTAAATATAAGTGAATACCCAAAAGCCGTTTTACCTTGGGGGCGTTTTGGGGCATCATCCCCTACCTGATGCTCTTGATTCAGCTGCTTTTATATCCACGCTTGCAGGCAGCAGGGACTATATCCAAGGGCTTGACGATCCCTCCCAGGCCATCTGCGAGTTGTGGGGCTTGCCTAGGATGTGGTGGGGTTTGACAGTGGGCCCTGTTAAACCTCTATAAAAGCTGCATGTACCCGCAAGTATGCCCCACCAAAGCGACCGTGTGCCGCTCAAAGCGCACAAGCCCAAGTCCTGGTGTTAGGTGGGACGCTAAACAGCCCTGACACGACGGCCCTCCGACGAGACAGGAGGTTTGCGCAGGCCCAATAAGCCGCCTAGAAAACCAATCATTACGAACAATATAAGAGATAACGAGACTCGATATAATCGGCAAAGACCTAGGCGACGAATACAGGATCACGATTGGAAGCTTGGAACATGGAATTGCAAGTCGCTAGGTTTCGCAGGTTGCGACAGGATGATCTACGATGAATTACATCCCCGCAACTTCGACGTCGTGGCGCTGCAGGAGATTTGCTGGACAGGACAGAAAGTGTGGAAAAGCGGGCATCGAGCGGCTACCTTCTACCAAAGCTGTGGCACCACCAACGAGCTGGGAACCGGCTTCATAGTGCTGGGTAAGATGCGCCAACGCGTGATTGGGTGGCAGCCAATCAACGCAAGGATGTGCAAGCTGAGGATTAAAGGCCGTTTCTTCAACTATAGCATCATCAACGTGCACTGCCCACACGAAGGGAGACCCGACGACGAGAAAGAAGCGTTCTACGCACAGCTGGAGCAGACATACGATGGATGCCCATTGCGGGACGTCAAAATCGTCATCGGTGACATGAACGCACAGGTAGGAAGGGCGAAACTGTATAGATCGGTCATCGGACCGGATAGTCTGCACACCGTATCGAATGACAACGGCCAACGATGCATAAACTTCGCAGCCTCCCGCGGAATGGTAGTCTGAAGCACCTTCTTTCCCCGCAAAAATATCCACAAGGCCACATGGAGATCACCTAACCAAGAAATGGAAAACCAAATCGACCACGTTCTAATCGACGGTAAATTCTTCTCCGACATCACGAACGTCCGCACTTACCGCAGTGCGAATATTGAATCCGACCACTACCTCGTTGCAGTATGCCTGCGCTCAAAACTCTCGACGGTGTACAACACGCGTCGAAGTCGGACGCCGCGGCTTAACATTGGACAGCTACAAGATGGTAGACTAGCCCAAGAATACGCGCAGCAGCTGGAAGTGGCAGTCCCAACGGAAGAGCAGCTAGGCAGCTAGTCTCTTGAAGATGGCTGGAGAGATATTCGATCCGCCATTGGTAGCACCGCAACCGCTGCACTTGGCACGGTGCCCCCGGATCAGAGAAACGACTGGTATGACGGCGAATGTGAGCAGTTAGTGGAAGAGAAGAATGCAGCATGGGCGAGATTGCTGCAACACCGCACGAGGGCGAACGAGGCACGATATAAACAGGCGCGGAACAGTCAAAGCTCGATTTTCCGGAGGAAAAAGCGCCAGCAGGAAGATCGAGACCGTGAAGAAACGGAGCAACTGTACCGCGCTAATAACACACGAAAGTTCTATGAGAAGTTAAACCGTTCACGTAAGGGCCACGTGCCACAGCCTGATATGTGTAAGGACATAAACGGGAACCTTCTTACGAACGAGCGTGAGGTGATCCAAAGGTGGCGGCAGCACTACGAAGAACACCTGAATGGCGATGTGGCAGACGAAGATGGCGGTATGGTGATGGACCTGGGAGAACGCGCGCAGGACATAATTCTACCGGCTCCGGATCTCCAGGAAATCCAGGAGGAGATTGGCCGGCTGAAGAACAACAAAGCCCCTGGGGTTGATCAACTACCAGGAGAGCTATTTAAACACGGTGGTGAGGCACTGGCTAGAGCGCTGCACTGGGTCATTACCAAGATTTGGGAGGAGGAAGTTTTGCCGCAGGAGTGGATGGAAGGTGTCGTGTGTCCCATCTACAAAAAGGGCGATAAGCTGGATTGTAGCAACTACCGCGCAATCACATTGCTGAACGCCGCCTACAAGGTACTCTCCCAAATTTTATGCCGTCGACTAGCACCAACTGCAAGGGAGTTCGTGGGGCAGTACCAGGCGGGTTTTATGGGCGAACGCTCCACCACGGACCAGGTGTTCGCCATTCGCCAAGTACTGCAGAAATGCCGCGAAAACATCATCTATTCATCGACTTCAAAGCCGCATATGATACAATCGATCGGGACCAGCTATGGCAGCTAATGCACGAACACGGTTTTCCGGATAAACTGACAGGGTTGATCAAAGCGACGATGGGTCGGGTGATGTGCATAGTTCGAGTTTCAGGGGCATTCTCGAGTCCCTTCGAAACCCGCAGAGGGTTACGGCAAGGTGATGGTCTTTCGTGTTTGCTATTCAACATCGCTTTGGAAGGGTAATACGAAGAGCAGGGATTAACACGAGTGGTACAATTTTCAATAAGTCCGTCCAGCTATTTGGTTTCGCCGACGACATAGATATTATGGCACGTAACTTTGAGAAGATGGAGGAAGCCTACATCAGACTGAAGAGGGAGCTAAGCGGATCGGACTAGCCATCAACACGTCGAAGACGAAGTACATGATAGGAAGAGGTTCAAGAGAAGACAATGTGAGCCACCCACCGCGAGTTTGCATCGGTGGTGACGAAATCGAGGTGGTAGAAGAATTTGTGTACTTGGGCTCACTGGTGACTGCCGAAAATGACACCAGCAGAGAAATTCGGAGACGCATAGTGGCTGGAAATCGTACGTACTTTGGACTCCGCAAGACGCTCCGATCGAATAGAGTTCGCCGCCGTACCAAACTGACAATCTACAAAACGCAAATTAGACCGGTAGTCCTCTACGGACACGAGACCTGGACGATGCTCGTGGAGGACCAACGCGCACTTGGAGTTTTCGAAAGGAAAGTGCTGCGTACCATCTATGGTGGGGTGCAGATGGCGGACGGTACGTGGAGGAGGTGAATGAACCACGAGTTGCATCAGCTGTTGGGAGAACCATCCATCGTTCACACCGCGAAAATCGGAAGACTGCGGTGGGCCGGGCACGTAGCCAGAATGTCGGACAGTAATCCGGTGAAAATGGTTCTCGACAACGATCCGGGCAAGCGGGCAAGGTGGTGCACAGCGGGTGCACAGCGGGCAAGGTGGATCGATCAGGTGGAAGATGACTTGCGGACCCTCCGTAGACTGCGTGGTTGGCGACGTGTAGCCATGGACCGAGCCGAATGGAGAAGACTCTTATATACCGCACAGGCCACTTCGGCCTTAGTCTGATTAAATAATAATAATCCATCCACGCTTTCTGCCGAATGACGCTTCTAGAGATGTCGTAAAACCCCGGTTAATCGATTAGTAACTAATCGATTACTCTCGATTCTTGTCGATTATTGAATAGATTAATCGTTCAGAAATAATCGATTCAAAATTAAACGATTATCACAATAATGAATCGAATTATCGAAGAAATAGATTTATTTGCTACATAGCTTCTTCCGCGCCGTCATCCGCTTGGCGAAGGCCTTCTCCTTGATAAGTTGTTCCTCCATCAACTGCTTTTCACTAGGATCACTAGGATCAACGTTCGTATCAACCGCCTGATGGGACCCTCCATAACGTTTTTGGGCGGACTTTGGACTCCTGTTTTTGCCAGTCGCTTCAGGAACTTCCAGCTGAGACGTACTGTAGGCAAAGACAATTATTGTTGACAATCCCTTGGTCAACATAAGCGCGCGAAAAATGGGCCCAGTGTTTGTATATTCCACATTGGATCCAGAGCAGAATAAACATTGCTGCTTGAAGGTGAAAAAGCCGTTCTGAAGAATCCGAATAATTTTTGCCTTTCTCGTACAACAAAGTTGTACCAAAAAACTATAGGATTACTTCTAAAAAACAAACTTTGATAGAAGGCCCGGAGATTCATAGTGTTATACCTCGATCGACTCAGTTCAATGAACCGAGGTGATGTCTGTATGTGTGTATGTATGTGTATACAAATTTTGTAAACACACTTTTTTGAACTTAGCATTATCCGTATTCGCATTATCATTAGCAAATTTACTCGCAACAAGTTACATTCGACGGAGAATGCGATCTTATTGTTTGCTATTGGAAATTAGCCCGATCGGACATTGCATTACGGAATTCTTGAAAAATCATTGAACAAAAAAATAACAAAATCGATTTTTTTTGGTATGGTGCAATGCGTATTAATTAATGCAAAAACTTGTCAAATAATAGAAAACATGCGATCTATTCCCCTAAAGTGCTTTTTGACCATTCTTATGTGATTTATTCAAACGAGAAAGGCATCATCGCCGCAGGGATAAATCTGAGTTTTTGAACATTGCGCTTTATTATTTTACTCACAATTTTAGTTTAAGCTTCTCGCTATGACTTTCTTGCCCATCCTTGCTTCTACCAATAATTAATTATTTCTCCAATTGTTGGAAATATTTCTAGAGTGCACTTTTGCTACTTCTTCTTCTGTGTTGATGGGGCCCTCCTTAGCCGTGCGGTAAGACGCGCGGCTACAAAGCAAGACCATGCTGAGGGTGGCTGGGTTCGATTCCCGGTGCCGGTCTAGGCAATTTTCGGATTGGAAATTGTCTCGACTTCCCTGGGCATAAAAGTATCATCGTGCTAGCCTCATGATATACGAATGCAAAAATGGTAACCTGGCTTAGAAACCTCGCAGTTAATAACTGTGGAAGTGCTTAATGAACACTAAGCTGCGAGGCGGCTCTGTCCCAGTGTGGGGATGTAATGCCAATAAGAAGAAGAAGAAGTCTTCTGTGTTGATAGTCAAATTTTGTCATTTTATCAATTAGTTATAGTCCAAATTAGTTTTAGAACCACTGCCCTGCCCTCAGTATCACAACATACGGTGTTCGTATTTAAGATCTGCTCACAAGATTTCACGTGGCCTAATCTGAAACTTCTCACTAATCATTTAACTTTAAATAAAGCAACTTTCAGTTTTCCTCCATTTTCACTATTTTACAGTTTTGCCAAAAGGGCACTGCACGGAAGAGCTTAATCTCTTTCTCAATGCACAGAAATTAGAAAACCACAAGACAACTAACTGTCAAAATTGACATTTACGTGCCTTGTTATTTTCCAGCTATTATGAAGAACGAAAGAGAAAGAGATTCTTTAAGTTTTTAGTTTGACCCTCTATTTTGTTGGACATGTGTCTCCCTCTTATTATTACCTGTTTATACGGACGAAATAAAGAACCTATTCAGCTAAATGTTGATTTCAAGTTTGTCCATTTCGAACACACGTGCAAGATATTTAAGGACATTCCTCACGGAATCCAAATTCAAAAGTACTCGCGTTTTCAAGGGAACACCACTCAATACGGAAGCAACGCACAACTGTCATTTTAATTATTTCAGCTTTGCTGCGTCGCAGCATGCGTGAAATAATGAACATGACAGTTGTGCGCAAGGATGTTATCGATCATTTAGTAATTTGCGTTCGATCATTTTGTAGTTTGTCAATAACTCATTCCAAAAGCTGAATTCCAAAATGTGTTGTTAGGTGGACTTTTAGTACGAAGGTTCTTCTACAACTCTGCCTTATGATTCGTTGTATGAATTCCACTAGTAACGGAGTTATAGCTATAGTTTCAGTAACTTAGACTAAATGATAACAAATTTCCAATCATTCAGTTTGAGTTACTGCAACTAGCGCTCTAACTCCGTTACTCAGTGGCGTAGTCAGGGGTGGTTTTGGGTATAAAACCCCCTCCAAAGACAAAATTTTGTGAGAAAATTTTTTTCGAAAATTTTTTTTTCAGAGAACTCCCCCCAGACCAATTTTCTGGCTACGCCACTGGCGTTACTAGTTGAAATCTAACAACGAACCATTAGGCAGAGTTGTAGAAATACCTTCGCACTAGAAGGCCACCATACAACACAATTATAAATTTAGCTTTTGAAATGAATTATTGACAAACTACTAAATGATCGAACGCAAATTCCTAAACGATCGATAACATCCTTGGTTGTACGTTACATACGTATCGAGTGGTGTGCCCTTGAAAACGCGAGTTTTTGACGTAGAACTACGTCTGTCTTTTCTATATTGGGGTACACTTTAAAATTGCAAAAAATCGAAAAACGTCACGAAAATATGATAGACTTTGATCGTTAATATCTCAGCCATTTCTCGATGGATTTTCAATTTTCTTGGACCATTCGATCAAGGAAGAGAAAACGCTTCATTCCGTTTTCAAGTCGTTTTTACGCGGTTGTTTTTTACACGAATCGCTTTTTATGCGATTTTGTTTCACTCGAATTTCGGGATTTCTGCGGTTCATTCAGACATACCTACTTTGGAATTTACGCGGGGTTTAACTTTGTTTTAACTCACGTGGCCCATATCATCCGCATAAAAAATGACTCCAGTGTATTACAATATATACGTATGATAATATTTAGTATTGAAACTTGCTAACAGTTTAGGAATTGGTTTCGGTGAATCAGTCAATCTCATAAGTGCATTGCAAGCTTCTTCTTCCATAGCACTACATTTTAACTGGAACTTGGCCTGCTTTTCAACTTAGTAATCTATTAGTATTTCTTTAGTTATGGATTAAAAGCTTTCCTAGCATTAGTATGTATCTTGTGTGGTAAATTCAACGGATACACTATGCCCAGGGTGTGAGAATGTTTCCCACCCGAAACATCCTAGATCGGATCGAGAATCGATCTCGCCATCTCCGGATTCTGCGCCTTTGTTCTCAAGGCTAACTGGGAACCTCAAGCCGGCATAGACGTCAAATTAATGCAACTTACAGGACTTTTAACTCGTTTCTGCTAACTTACACGCGCGTTTTCTCTGTAAAGCATGGGGTCGTTTGACGACAGCTGCTCGCTTACGTCTATTGATGCCAGTAGAGAGGCTCGGAATCTTTTTCGCTGCTGCAGTAAATGCGTTCTGGTAATCTTTCTTCGGCTCTTGGTGTCTGCTGGAGTAAATGCAAAGTCCGACTCCTCACGTGAAGGAATGATAATTATTATCAATAAACTCTCAAACTGTCAAGCAGCGGCCAAGGCAGCGCAGCGGTACACTATCAACCAGATTTTTGGAATTATCATTTGATAACTAATCTAATACCAATTTAATGTAAACAATGAAGCTCAATCGAATGTTTGGCATTGTGTTTTGGTGTTATGTAGGGAAAAAAGTTCAAAAGTAGCATTCACCAATAATGCTTCGAATCAAGATACAATTATCGAACGATTCTTACTTACGAGTTTTTATTAATTGATAATTTGGATATGTGATCGCTTGAGAGTGTTATTCATCCTCGTTTATTTGAAAAAATATTTTTATCATCCTTTTTAAATGTTAGTCTAAAATCTCACTCAACCTCAGGAGAGCAGGATAAACAGCGAAAACAGATTCACCCTGGGCTTGAAACACCCCAGGTAACCATTAAGCACTTAAATAAGCCTTATATAAACCATATAATAGCTTTCCAGTGCCTATAAGCTATATATTTGATTTTCAAGGGCTCATTAGCAGTATTAACTTCAAGCAGTAAAAGAAGCCGTTTATCGGTATATAATGCTTCGATGTTGATACAAGCCGAATAAGGGAACTATCATTACCTATTTAGAGCTACAATCTATGACGTTTGAGTGAAATCAATAACAAAAATGTATAGAATTACATAACCTGTCTCTATTACTCGCATTTGAATCAGACATTTTTTTTAACCTGTAATGTATGCTGTTTAGTAAAAATTATGATAACGATTTGTATATTGAAAGAGATCTACAGTATATTGCAAGGAGTACACATGCCTGATGAAAGAAGATGAGCTGTAGATTAAGTTCATATTGATATTTATTATTTATCACTTAAATAATGCCTTTCATAGGCTTCATAAATACGAGAAACTTCCATGTAAGTTAATTACAGATTGATCATGAAAACATTTTCATGCTACCTCGCCCTTGATATGGAGGCAACTAGAATCCTTCTGTTCATGTACCCTTCCCAGACATGCTTCTACTCAATTCTGAGGTGGATCAGATGGCAACTCATCGGAAAACCGAAACCAAATCCATCCACCAAACACAGCAAGCGTTCAAACCTAGAAATAAAATCTAATCAGCCAAAAAATATCGAGTCTCCCATGGGAAGAAAAAAGAAAAAACGAATTAAAATTGTAAATAAATATTTTTTTTTTTTTGGGTATCCAGCTGGAGCTACCTGGTAGCTTAAATTGTTAAGACTGGACCCGAACAGAAGTTTTGCTTCTCCTAGGACCAATACTTAGAAGAACTAGTCTATGTTGACCACTTGAACACTATTTGTTTTAGTATTGTGATAGCTAGCAGAATCTCAAAATTTCTGTTGTAGTATAGATTTCCCTTTTACCCTTTTCCATTGTCGTTTTCCCGTCAGTCTGTCAAGCAAATAATGGAAATTCGAATTTAATACGTTTTAAACACACAACGAAGATTATCTGGCGATTTGAAATGTTAAATTTGAGCAGAATTTAAATATAAAGTTTAGTTTATAGTTTCCTGGAGCCGACAATCAGTACCTAAAGGCAGTCTATGTTGACAACGGGTGATACCGTTGCCACCTCCAAGTAACACTTCTTGAAATAGGGATATAATTAGATGTTATGTTATTGATTATACCAACATTATTTAAATGGCGAAACACAAGACTAGACCTTAACATAAGTGTTACCGTTACTAGTACCAATATTTAGCACAATTAGTTTATGTTCATGCGGTGAACACTGTTTGTATTGCGTAGTAGCATATTGTCAAAATTTCTGTTAGGGACACGGCAGGTATTTCCGTCCATCGTCGTTGAGGCTAAAACCAACGAAAGCAACGTACATTTGCTAGAACTCCCCTATAGCAGAACGTTTCTCCTGAGCTTACGATTTGGTACGTATGAGTTTTACAAAAAAGCGTCTTTTTTATTGTTTTTCGAGACTATGACGAACAGACGAAAATACCTGCCGTATCCCTATTGTTTATAATTTGTATTTCGTAGTAATTTTACAGTCTTTCTGTCAATTGTTAATCCGGATCAATAAATAGTTACAACGAAAGTGAATTAGTTTAACGTGGAGTAGAACATAGGGTTTCTTGGATATGACATTAGATACCTAAAAGCAGTCTATGTTGACAACGGGTGGTAATATTGTCACCTCCAAGTAACCAATCTTGAATAAAAATGTAATGAAATTTTTCAGATTGTGATCAATCAGCGAAATTCTGCAAATTTTATTATGGTAATAAGATATATTCGCTTAAGAGTTGTCTTCATTGTCTCATCCTGTTCAATTCATCCATCACCTATCTGTCTCAGTCATTTTCTGTACCTCACGTTATTCAGTTTAAGTCTATAATATTTGCAAATCATGTTGCGTCAACTGTTAGTTCACTAAACTTCCATTCTTCCCATCTAATACCATTGGTATTATACCAATCTCCGAAGGGTTACCTACGCTGTACCTTGCCTTCGGAAATAAAAGTCCAACTTTAGCTTTTCATACACAACACAATACATAAACACATTTTTGGCTCAATAAATAGTTCAATGATAATATAAATATAAACAATGTTATTTCAAGTTACCTAGAGTTTAAATTTTTTATTAATTTTAAAGTGTTTGTAGAATGAATTTAAAAATCTCAACGATAATACACTCTACTAAAAGAAAATCGGCCTGAGATCATTACGCTAATAGAGGCAGCGAATCTACTTAGTTTTTGCTACAAGTTACTGGTAATACTACTACACTACAAAAAAACTAATATTTTTTTATATATGTAGCGACACATAAAACCACAAGAAAGCATAAACCATACATTTTATTAGTGCTTCATAAATCACATATTTATACAGTTACCATTAATAAATCATCGTTATCAAAAAGACTTGCACCCCTTTTCAAGAATATGTGTAGAGACTAATGGTTAAAAACCATAACACCTCACACATAAAATTGAACATGCGGGAATAATAAACTGATTTTTACGAACCATGTGAAAAAGTAAAACAGAAAAATAAAAATGGTGAATGCAACGTGTGCGGCAACGACATATCTGGCGAAGACTTTATTTTTCGCTGGCTCGTTCTTAGGTAGGTAAAAGGCATCATATTACCAAACTGCTTTAACCATGAATTCCTGTTTCATTTTCTTCAGGTATTATTTAACCTAGATGCAGCACCATGGAGGAAAGAGGCAACAGCATAAAACTTGATCGTCGCGAAATTTTGTACACCGCGTCCCTTCGAAAAAAAAATCTAGAGCGCCTGTAGTTCGGAACATTATACGAATGTATGCCGAAGCTTGATTACCTGCTGCTCCTAACAAATCCGAGGATTCAACAAAGATCTGCTGGTTTAGTCCGGAAGAAATCGGAAGGTGAGCGGTGAACAATTGGCAAACAAGAGGTGTCCGACGTGCTTTAAAATAATGTAGAGGCAAAATATCTACAGGACAAAATCTGGTAACAATCTGATCGAAAACATGCAATGGTTGCGGTTTGAAACATAACGGGTGTGCTGCAGCCCGCATCTTCACTGCTTTACACATTTTATAGCCAGGATCCAATAATATTTAGCTGGTTCGGAATAGAAGAGACCGGAAGATGAGCACAATTTCATTCGCCAGTGAGAAAAGGCGTAACCAGGATGTAACGAAAAGTTTATGTCGCGGAACGCGCATCGCAGTGCTGCAGTTTTCGGTGGAACAAGGAAATTACCTTTAGGTAATTCGAGAAGAAGAACGGTTCTGTACGCGTTTTTGGTGCCGAGTTCAGGTCATCTTAATCAAGTGCGAAAGAAAAATAATCTTCAAACCGGTGACGAAAGAGTGCTGCTAAGGGAAACTGGTATCGCTAGAATACGTTTCTGCTCGGGAAAAGTTAGGCGAAGGAAAAACATCAGAATCCAATAAACTGTTTCTCCAGCAGGCTGGAGGCGGGTGCAGACGGGTGGCGGAGGAGGGCATGCAGCGAAAAATGGTAACAGAACAGTCTAGGACGAGTACGAGCCTGCCTGCTGCGCTTTACACATTCTATGGCCAGAATCCAACAATGAGTAGCTGATTCGGAATGGAAGAAACCCGAAGATGAGCTCCAAAAATAGGTTTGCCAGAACTGAGATACGGAGATACTGCTTCGCTTCTGCTACCCAGTTATCCGCTTTAATGGTGTTACATATCTGCATTATGCGCTACGAACTTGTAAATGATAAATGCTAATAAAGTTTGCAAATAAATAAACTTCGACTCGTTTATTATTTATTACATTTCATTTCATTCTTAAAAGGTTAAATTGATGAATAATTTATATAAGGAAACCTCATTCCAAATTATTAACAAGCGTAATAGAGTGTATGATTGGTACTTATTAAGTTTTATGTGTGATCACAAATGCATTTCCTATATGGCCCACACATAAAATATATTGGTTTGATGTATTGCGAATTTTGCGCCGTGTTCGACTCCCATGCAAAAAATATTGTCCCACCAAAATATGTTCCCACCAGTTTCTCCATATATGGATGACGTCTCTACTGCAAGAAAGAGCTTTTTGGGATGTGAAAAAAGGTGCAAGAATGATGTTTTGGATTGTGCTTTCGCTAATTTCTATACAATTGGACGTGTGAGCATTTGTTTTGGTGCTTCAACAAATTTGCACGGTAGTCTATTCTTCAGTGAGAAAAGCAATAATTGCAAATATCTATATCGGTCACACATAAACATTATATAGATTTTTTTAGCAGTGTACAGCTACTGCTATTACTACGAAAAATATATTAACTATTAAGACAACTATTACTACTCCTAAGAGCTACAGCGGATGATCGTTAGCTTCCGAAGTCTTTCTTATTTGTCTATAAGGTTAGTAAAGACTCGTACTGGGCCCTGCCGGCTCCTCTAATCTTACGCATAGTCTGCTGACAATAAAGGATGTGCCAGTGTTCAATGCGCATATTAGGGGCGTGGAGCGTCAAGTTTCAAACGATTTTGTTTAGGTAATTAAGAATTGTTAATTAGTCAACAATTGTATGTATGTTTCACAATATAAAAATATGCATGTAATTGGAAAATTGTTATAGATCTAAAAATATTAAATAATGCGAACGCAATACAAAGAACAAAATTTATTGAGAGTGAATTTAGTTTAACTTCATTGATTCATTTTATACCGAGATACTTGACGAACCACCGTCGATCCCATCATCCATGGACAGGGTAAATTGTAAATAAATATTTTTCGTTTCATTTTTTTTGTTCCATTCCCACTCGTCTAAAAATTTTGACATTTTTGTCATAGGCGTGGAAAAATAGGTAGGGGCAAGCAGTATATCAGCCGAATAATTCGCCAAAAGCGGCTTTTGAGCAGCACTAATGCGTAATTTAGGGTTTAATAGCACTGTTGACCATGTTCTAAATACGACTATAGAACCGAATTAAAGTCATTTTTAACTGCTTAATGGTTACTTGGGACGCTTGCTTTGGTCTCATCGAACAGAAAAGTCGAAAACCTGTACATTACATACAGCTACGTAGTTCAACGTCACCTTTGCGTACAACCCGATTGGGCTGCACCTTTGAGTTTTTTAATTTGTATTCCGTGAGGAGTGTACTTAAGTAAAACTGATTTTTCGTACGGCCGAATTGCCGAATAATACACAATTAAAATTAATTAAAATGAGTGTAAAATTTTGCATGATTCACGGGAACATATCTATTTTTGATCACCCACTTGTGTGAGGCCGCCCCACAGTGTAAAGGTAGGATTGGGTTGGGTAGTACTAATCTGAATTGTTAGATTAATTACCATGGACGAATTCCATTCAGGCAAAGCTCAAATCTCGCTTAACTTTTCAAAAGGACCTAAGTAACATTTTTTTCATGAATTAATTTGAATACTGCAATCGATAGCTTTCATAATGTTCTGTTGATTGCGCTATTCAAATTAATTCATGATAAAAATGTTACTTAGGTCCTTTTGAAAAGTTAAGCGAGAAATAAACCAGATTATATCGGCTAAAAACCAACCT